>NC_067160.1:41732993-42032993 GCF_903995435.1 Acomys russatus | reverse complement strand
ACACCAGGACGGGTGATTTGAAATATTAAAACTACAACACTCATAATAATATAGCTTTCAGTTACAAATTCCATTTTGTATTTTTGATACGTAGTCAGAAGGTACAGTACTTAATACTGTGATTCATATGTGGATCATACAGAACTGTGAAAGATTTACCAAAGTTTCCTACTCTATTCACGAGGTAGTAGACTGAGGGTTCAAGCCAGTTATTCATGGGAACACTGCCCCCTGTACTTTTAGACACTGACTGACTTGCTTGCAGAACTGCAGAGACTGTCTTCTTTCCCCAGCACTGGAACAAAACTTACTGAGTCCTGCTAAGAGAAGTCGGCCAGTGGTCTGGAGCAAGATGGGCTTTGAATATGGCCCTGTGGCATTGTTCTGCCCAGTAATATTGACCTGTGTTCTTTTGGTCATCATGTTTTTCCTCCTTAATTATAACTAAAATTTTTTAAGTTGCTGAGAGTCGAAGGAATAGTCAAATCATCTATTGCTATTCACCACATTCATCTGATGAGAACGTTAAGTCAGGAAAGGTGAGTCATCTGAGACCACATATCTTATCAATGGTAGGATTTGCTCTTGAATATTATTTAGTAGTATTCCTAATTATGAGAGCACACAGTCAATCAGTTTTGCTCATATTCTTTTAGAGTTTTCTCTCTTAGTGGGATGCTAGCTTAGAAAGTTGAAATATATCCATTCAGTTGAGATATGACTTCTCTGGACATTCATTTGGCATATATAACAATAATGATTATATATATATGGTCTTTGACTGAAATGGATATATAACCCAAATCAAGTCTCATTTGTAGGATAGATAGCTCCTTTTTCAGAATCCTCTATGGTCCATGCTTTATATCAAATATTGAAAACACGACCAAAAACTAGAACTAAGGGCAATTATAAAGGAAAATCCATAAAATCACTACCATATGTTTTCTGGGAAGTATGTTTGACAAACTTTGATCAAGATGGGACTCCTGTTGCCATTGTGTTCTGTGAGATTTCAGACAATATATGTAAAAGGTTTTTATGCTGGGACAAGTTTTATCAGCACGCACATGACACTTCTGATCTACAACCAGGTTGCTCTCCCCAACTCAGGCAAAATTCATCACATATCCCCAGATTCTCCATGATAATGTTACTGATGCATCAGTAACAGGGGATCATCTTCTCTTGGGGAGTCTTACAGCACCACCCTATAAACAATTACGGGAAGTCTTTTATTTTCATCTTTTATCAACTTATTTTCAGCGAAGTTTGTTTTATTGGAGACTTATTTGCAAGCTTTTTAATACCTTAGTCATTTTATATTTAAAAATTAAAAATATGAAATTTGCCATGTATTTCTCCTTTTTCTTTTCATTTGTGTAGCCTTTAGCATTTTATAATCTCCAACCAAACACCTTTTCAAAACCTTTCTCGGTGTATTTCTTCTGTAACAGGCATCTGAAGATACCATGCTGCTGATTAATGGCTTTTCATTCCTTCCACCGCACCTGTTAATCTTTCCTGTGTCTGCTGTTCTCTGGTCAGTCTGTCACGGAACACATTCTTGCATCTGAGATAAACAGGGTACCACAATGACAAATATAGTGGTCAAGCCTGAGCGTCAGAACAGGCACCTAGGAAATGATCCTCTGCTTCAATTACAGCTGTTGATGCTACTATGCAGAATACATCTTCGTGAGATATTTTAAGCTAGTTCCATTCAGTAAGGTTTTCTGTTTCTACTTTCAAATGGAGTTGTTTTGTTATGTTTTATATTTCTGACCACAGTATTTGTTTTATTAGAAAAGGCCCTTTTACTGCAAATTAAAACAAGAGACAGAGAATAGAAATAAAAGATCAGAAAGAAGCAAAGAAAAGAAACATCAACCAAAGCCATCAAACATTTCTTTGGAGCATGCCTGGCTTAATTAAGCCAGAGCCCTGTCTTGGAGGCTGTCTCATCTCCATTGGGGCACAGTGCCTGTTGAGAGTAAGTACTAAATAAGTGTATGTTAAATAGAATTTACTTGAGTCACCTTTTAACAGTTTTGTTTGAAGAAAAACTTACAAAACATTCTCCCAAAAACATTCTTCTTTTTTTTTTTTTAAGTAAAAGAAAACCCATTCCCTCACATAGAGGATGTCTCTTGCCCTCTAAAAGTGTTTTTCTGCTATGAAAATTATACTTTTTAATCACCATAAAAACTTAAATGCAGAGGAGCTTTTTAGCCCAGAACAGAATGCCCTAATTTTATGTCAAGCCTTTCTTTGTAAGAAGAAAAATAGTGACATTTGGACCTAGATATATTTATCAAGATTTGTAAAAATGTGTGATTTTTATGCATGAATCCTGGCAAAGTTAAATTATAGTTGAAAGACCATTAAATGCTTTTATGACTTTCATTGCTACTGTCTGCATTGTAAATAGACTTGGCCAAGGATATCATTCATAACATTCTGCAAATTCTACTACAGAAATACCACAAAAATGAGATGTAGCATAATCTTATTCACATACAGACTGAAGCAAAGACAGAGTCTATGTGCAGATTCTTGCTTGAGCAGAAGCCCAAGGCCACACTGGGCTCCTCAGGGATCCTCTTCCCTAGTGAAAGCATCTACAGACCGCCAATGCAGTATCAATTCTGGGCTTTCAGGTATATAGCAAAACTGCACAATTTCCCACTTTGTTCTTCTCAAAAGAAAGTGAATGGAGAATAGGGATTTGAGAAGTGGCCCCTGTGCCCCTTACCTGACTTTGTCTTTAAGCTACATTACATCATCATCATCATCATCAACAACTAATAATAATAATAATAATAATAATAATAATAATAAATAAAAATAATAGAGTGATGTATACTTGTAAGACCAAACACGGACATAACACTCCAAGATATATAACATTGACAAAGCATTACATTAGTTTTCATGTTTCATCAAGAATTGATCACCTTAGTCAATTGTATATTTCCACATAGAAACATCAAACCACAGGAAAAACAACACTAAAAAGGTAACGTGTCGAATTGTTCATACAGGATAAAATGAACTAAAGCATATCTAATCTCCATGCCTGAATTTAGCTGGGAGTTCTCTGGGACCATATGTTTCAAGCAATGCACCATATAGCCATAGGGACGTTATGACAGCAAATGACTGACTGACAGTACAGCTAAGAGGCCAATCCCACTTCCTTATCTCTCTCGACACAGCTTATAACACTAGTGGATCCCAAATAAAATTTAGAATGAACTTCCTAATAAGTATAACTTTCTAATAAATAAAATGTTCTTGGAAGAATATTCTAGAAACCTTCCTTTAGCCATACAAACTACATTAGTGCCCAAAGAAAAACCCTTGGTTAAAATTATTTCTCTTTTCGCCTAGTTAAAGGTTTGTAACTATGAAGTACAACAAGACGCTTAGATACTTCTTAAATTGCTGACCTATGTCCCAGTTTTAAGTGCAATCTACGTGCAAGTATTTACAATCATGTTGTGACTTACTCAAACAGGCTGTGGAGGACTGATAGTTGCACTTAGATATCTCAAGTTAGGCACTGTCAAATGGCTTAGAAAGGGACTTCATTATTCCTTACGGAAACAGATGACCAAGCGAATGGGGTGCTGAGTTGAGAGCTCAGGCACCTATTTTCAGATCAAAAACACAAATTAAGTTCCCTTATGTAGAAGCAGTGGAAATCAAGCACACGTGTTCTGTGCGTGGTGAGCACTGTGAAATGCTTCAATGGAAAACTCTCAGTGGGATATTCAGTGGGAGATTAGCATGTAATATGCTTAATAGGATTTATAAAGCTAGCCCCAGGGCATGTAGAGGTCTGGATTTAAGCTGTCAGGATAAGGGCCATATTAGAATAAAATAGCAACCTCTTTTAAATCACAGGTTCAAAGCCGAAATAAGCTCTCCCCTCACCTCTTAAACAAAACAAAACAAAACACCACCAACAACAAAAAAAACACCATTTTTTTCCCTTTGAGTCCTATCTCATACTTTCGTTTATATTTTTATGATACTTGCAGCGTTCAGCCACATAGATCATCAGCAGAAGCATCTGGGACATCTCTGTAGAGGGATGTAATCTCACCCCTACATCTCCTAACTTCTCTTAAAAAAAAACAAAAAACAAAAAACAAAAAAACACAACACTTGCTACATCTTATCTGTAGGAGTGATAAACTGACAGATTATTAAGATATTGTTCAACAGAAATTTAAATCATCTCTTTTATTGTACTGTGAGACCTAGGGTGAGGAGGGTGGTTAGACTGAGATGCTATGGTTTCTATTCAAGTATTTAGAATTTGGAGAATACAGAACACCTCGGCTGTCTACCTGTATGCTTTTAGAATAAGAAGGCACAAACCGGCACTTAATCATACACTTTAACATCCTATCGACTTTCATTTCAGAACAAAAATGTGACAAAGAGCATTTTCATTTATTGTGCTCAGTTTTGTTTTCTCTATAAAAGATATTATGAAAATGTGCCCAGGGTCTTCCTTTATCCTTCTAAGTATAATCTGATTCCAGAAAAATGCGGGTACTTCTGTGCATGGTACTTGACTGCCCCCTATCGGACACTTTAATGTTTTTATTCTTAAACTACAAAGCAAGCTTTTTAAAAACATAATTTGCGTTTTGACACAAATACAATGAAGTGGAAAAGTGCATTGTGAAGATGATCATTCCGTCTGTACTATGTCTCTCACGCACACACATGCCTATAAAATACCAAATCAAGCTCCTTAGTTCTTTCTCTGCTTTTGTAAAATGTCCACCAAGGTTGACTAGCATACTTTTCTGTGACATACTTTTTGAAACCTATGAATTAAAATTATGTGTTATAATCTTTCTTTTCCTAACAATAATATTATGTAACTAAGTGTCTATAATTAAAGCAAATAAAAATTGAATATATTCTAGGCTATTTAAATTCTGGATAAATAGTATATAAGAAACCTCATAGTTACAAGTTGTTGCTATTTAAATTTTTCCTTTATATGAAAATGTTTTAATTGAACTAGAATTACAGGCCCCATTTCCTCCCCCAAGCTACTCCAATGCCACCTACGAAATGATGTTATCTTTTCTCTAATTATTATTATACACATGTGTATGTATATATGCAAAAATACATGTAAATACCTGCTGAGCAAATTTTTTTTATTGCCCCATATGCATTTTCAAACCTGACCATTGCATTGTACAGTCAGTAACAGGCTCATGCCTGAAGAGGCTAGCTTTCCCTGCCCCAGCAGGCATGAGCTGTCAATACCACCTCAAATTTAACTGATCTGTTTTAAGTTTTCTTTATTTGTAGTAGAGTGGTGTAATTGAGAATGGTAACATACATATAGTCATATTCCATTTTTATTTATCTGAGTAAAATTTTATATCACAATACATGACAGGACAGAGACTATGTTTATTCAAAGTAGCCCAGTTAGGTGGTAGGTTGTGACTAGATCATATTTAAAAAAAAAATAGAACATTAAACTTGTTTCCTATTCAATGCATTAGAATTAAAAATAACCTTGCTGTTTGTGTCCTTGGTGTAGGGAGTAAGACACAGTTACACATTATCTCAGGCTGGAAGCTTTTTAGCTTTAGATTAGTTTACTTTTTGATACAGTAGCGGGCAGTGAAAGCATGCCTCAATTTCCGTTCCTGGGTGTCTTCTTTCAGCTCTCATTTGCTTATTTGAAAGACGCAGTACTTAGCATCCGGATTACTCACACCATGAGAAGCCATGGCCCTATTGAGAGAGTTTTAAATCTAATGAGAAAATGGGTCTGAAGAGACTATTAGGAGGTGTCCTGCTAAGTGATGGAAGCAAAGGTATGCAGAAGGTTCAGCCGCAGCTTGAAAGCACCAGCTTAGTCACTGTGGCACAAAAGCCATTATTAGTCAAATAGGGGACAGGCCACATGACTTTGAATCTTTTGCAAGCTGTTGCCACTACAGCAGAGGGAACAAGAACTACAAGCGCACATTGCCAGATAATAGCAGAAAAGGTGATTGCGCAAAGCCCTGATATCAAAACTGTCCCTTGAGGTAGCACTACTTAGCATGGGCCACAGAAATTCACTTTATATGAAGGCTATGAAAATATATTATTTGAGTGTTTCAGAGCCCTAAAATACAAATATTTACAAAATGCAATTGGATCATTTCAAAAGTTATCACATTCATATTTCTTCAAAACTTTTTGGATTTCACCTTTCCTTTGTCCACTCTCCAAGAAGGAAGCTGACTAAATTTCCTGACCTATTGAAGTGAGCCTTTTTCTAGTAGACAGTAATTTAGAGAATCCTAGACCACGGAATGAATTGGTCTAGTTTCTAAGTCTTTCTAACTGCTTATTTCCATTTTCTGGATTCATATCTGGATTTTCTATAAGTTACTTAAGATTTTGAACCCATAACATTCACCTCAGTAGGTAAAAAAAAAAAAAAAAAAAAGATTTTAATGCCAGTCCTCTCCTTGTAACAATTATTGAATCTTCCTCAAGTCTTCTGTCACCTAGCCCTCCCAGGATATGTAGGTTACACATGGGAATTTCCTGGGTCGTGTGGCGGATCCTCAATGATTTGTTTAGTGGTTAAGTAATGGCACAACTCTAACTAGCTGTGCCATCTACCAAGTCATGATTTAGGATCTCCCTGCTACTTCCACAGGGTCAACTTCATCTAACAGGGCACATAAGATGCAGGCATGCTTTAGAAGTAGTGAGTAAAAAAATGCAGCAGAAAGAAAAAAAAAAAAAAAACTAAACAAATGAACAAAAAACTAGAAGGACAAAGTGAAGGAAAAAACAAAATCGATTAGCTGGAGCAATGCCTACTCTTGTGAAAGAAATTGCCAGATTCAGAATTTTAGTTAAACCAACCAACCAACCAAACAACCATACACCATATAGCTAGCTTAAAAAAAAAAAAAAAAATCAGCACAGAGAATATCAATCTTTCCTGTTTTTTAAATGAAAAATAGGTATTAAAATCACACCTGGGGAGCCAAGGGAGATGATTCATATGGAAAATACTTGAGCAGTGTCTCACAGGGTATACCTGTAACCCCACTAGGGAAGTGGAGAAAGAGGTAGTCAGGAATCCACTGACCAGCCCATCTTACTGAATTTGTAATGTCCAGATTCAATGAAGACACCCAATGTATACATACATACATACATACATACATAGAGAATAGAGACCAAATTAAATTTAAAAAATCACACTTAAAATTTTCTGTATTTTAAATTAGTGGTGAAAATGGTGTTATTATATCAGGAAAAATATTATTGTCCTGGAATTTCCATATAGCACAGACTGGCATTAAACTTATCCCTTTTCAGCCCCCTAAATGCAGAGATTACAGGTGTGAGCCACTATAGCCATAGTGTATCTGAAGTGATTAACACAGCTAATAGATGATGCTATCTTGTCTTTATTATGAAAAATACTGGTAACAAGATACTGAATTTATTAAAATTTTAAGTCACTCAAAAATAAAAACAATAAAAAGCTGACTTTTTTCTTTTCCATTTTTATTATGTTTATTTTTAACATATACATTTATATTATTACACATAAATAAAATAAACTACATACAGCAAGGAGAACCACTAAACAAACAGCAATTATATAAATGTTACATTCACAGTGATTTGACTATTTGTATGTGACAAAACTGAAGTAAACATTTTCCCCATCTTGTTGAGTCTAAAATTCTGAATGAAAATCAATATTTATCATACCTCATATCTATTAACTTAAAACATCTATCTTGATCTAAAAACATCTTAACCTCTAACCAACTAAGCTTAATTGTAAGATTAAACTATCTGTTTTTCAACCCATCAGAGACTTGAGAAAGAATAAAACTTAATTACCTGAGTGAACTGGAATATCCTCGTTTCTACCACAGACAGAATTCCGCCTAAAAATGGGCAAGCCTGGATGCAGGCAGAGTTAGTGGCTAGAAGGCTGAAGATAGTGCTCCAATGTTACAGAGAATTTTAGGTGACTGTTTAGGCAGTAAACTGTTGCTGTCATCTTTTCATTTTTGAAAAAGCTGACTTTTAAAAAATGTATTTATCTGTTCACTTTATATCCCTTCCTGCACTCCTCCCAGTCCCACCCTCCTTCCTTCTTCCTCACTCCCTCCTTCTTTATTCCTCAGAAAAGGGGTGCCCTCTTCCCCTGTGCCGTGGTGAGGCAGCCCCACCAGGGGTGAGTAATCAAAGAGCAGGCAATACAGTCCATGTCAGAAAGAAAAACTTCTATAAGGCAAAGGACACTGTCAATAGAAAGCAACGTCAGTCTACGTATTGGGAAAAGTCACCAAACCTATATCTGACAAAGGGCTAATATACAAAACATATAAGGAATTCAAGAAATTAAACACCACCGAATCAAATACTCCAATTGAAAAATGAGGTACAGAGCTAAGCAGAGAAGTCTTGACAGAGGAATCTCAAATGGCTGAGAAGCACTTAAAGGGTGCTCAATATTAAGGAGCTGTGCCCATGAGTGGATCAAAACACATGCTGAGACTCGCAGCCAAACACTGGGCAGAGCACAGGGAGTCTGGTGGAAGAGTGGGTGGTGGGGGGAGGAATAGAGTGACCCCGAGGGGCCGGGAGCTCCACAAGAAGACCAACAGAGCCAACTAACCTGGGTCCAGAAGGACTTGCAGAGACTGAAGCACCGAGCAAGGACCATGCATGGACTCGTCCTAAGCTTTCTACAAATACATAGCCGATGGGCAGCTTGGCCTTCATGTGCCTTGCTTAGGAAGGGGAGAGGGGACTATCTCTGACATGGACTCTGTTGCTTGCTTTTTGATCATTTCCCCCTGTCTGGGCTGCCTCACCAGGCCACAGAGGAAGACAATATACTCAGTCCCAATGTGACTTTATGTATTGGTGTGAAATGCTAGGGGGGAGCGGTTCCCCTTATCTGACTGGGAGGGGAGGGGGCAGGTGGAAGAGGGAAGAAGGTGGGGCTGGGAAGAGAGGAAGGAGAGGGACATAACCAGGATGTAAAGTGAATGAAAACAAATAAAAAAATTTCTAATGCTCAATGTTCCTTAATCATCAAGGGAATGCAAATCAAAACGACTCTGAGAGCCCATCTTACATTTTTTAGAATGGCTAAGATCAAAAAACTCAAGTGACAGCACATGCAGAAGAGAATGTGGCGAAGCGGAAAGAGTCTTCATTGCTAGTGGGTGTGCAATCTTGCACAGCAACTTTGGAAATCAGTCTCACATTCTCTCAGAAAATTGGGAATAGCTCTACCTCAAGACCCAGCTATACATTCCTGGGCATATTCCCTAAAGACACTATACCATACAAGGACAGTTTCTTAGCTATGTTCATATCAGCTTTATTTGTAATGTCCAGAATATGGAAGCAGCCTAGATGTCCCTCAACCAAAGAATGGGCAAAAAGCTGACTTTTAGTGTAAAATTGAAGCATGGTGAGAGCAGTGGATTATGTTTTAAAAGGAAGGTAATTGGAGCGAGGACAGAGACATCCACAGCAACCACACACATCAAGGCTGTGAAGACTCTAAGTGGAGCATGCTGTTTCTCAGATAAAAACGCAGAAGGAGAACTTGAAGGTTGTCTGAATACTGTTGAGTCAACGTGGATATTAAGAATCTCACATGCACATGGGCACCATGGTTAGAGAGAAACCCGTGATTGTTTATTTCAAACAGACTGTAAGGATGGAGCTGTGAGCACCTTTCAGCCAATCAAGGGAAGATGCTCGCTATCGGAGCACCTGACTTCTCTGGATAGGTCTGGAGAAAAGGGACAACACATTATAAACATTATGGAAATCAATCAATGTCACACGTGTCTCCTAACAGAATGTATGAAGAAAGCATGTGTAAGAATATTGATGTCCTCAAGGACTCAGTAATGGATAGTGCGTTCCTCACTTCCTCACATGGGCTACTAGGTCAGCAGCTTCTGGTTTTGTGTGAAGTCTTAGCTTTAATATTAATTAGGGTCCTCCTTTTTTGAGCTTGGTTAAGAGTGTTTTATCTTTTTATAGAGCCAACTCTTGGCTCCATTGGCCTCTTCACCATTCCTTCAGCTCCATCTGCATTTACTTCAATTCTGATGTTTATTACATCTTTTCTCCTTCTAATTTAGGATTTTGCTAATTTTTTTCAACTTCTGAAAAAGTACATTTTTCATCCAAGAAACTATATCATATTACTCTGCCAAAATCAGTAAAAATTATTGCCAATTACTTTTGAAATCTGTTTAATCAGTGATAAAATGTTTAAAATTCTCTGTAAACATAAGTTACAAAAGCAATATTTTGATGTTTTTATGAAATAGTTAACTTACATTTTAAGTTGTTTAAATTTTTTTGAAGATACTTTCAGTAGCAAATTTGTTTTTAATGGTGCTTTTAAAAAATAATTTTAAACACATTTTATTATTTTATTATATAAAACAATTTTTAAATTTAAACAAACCATTATCATATTCTTCTCCTTCCTGAAGTTCACCCAGATTCTCTCTTCCTACTCCACCCAATTTTAGGTTCTCTTTAAAAAAAAAAAAAGGCAAACCAAAACTCAATACAATGCCTAAACACCCACAACCAGGAAAAGAAAATACAACCCAAACCAGAAAAAGACGAAGAAAACAAGAAACACCAAGCTCTATTCAAATAAAAGCACATACACACCAACAACTTTGGAGTCCATTATTTGTTGATCTCTTGGATATAAAATCTTCCCAGGAGTGGTTGATGTACCAAGTGTCATTCTGTTGGAAAACATGATTTTCTCTCTCTAGGTCGTTTAAATGAAGTTCTGTTTCTGACCTTTACCCTAGTGGATAAGTTTACATTCGTTCATTCATTTGTTCATTCAATTTATATGTGTGTGTGTGTGTGTGTGTGTGTGTGTGTGTGTGTGTGTGTGTGTGTGTGTATATATATATATATATATATATATATATATATATATATATATATGAAAAAATAAAGCTATCTCATCAAATTTAGTCAAGAACAACAAACACAAGGAAGAGACCCCAGAGAGCCACTTGTTTGTGTGCCCAGGAATCCCATAAAAACACTAAACTGCAAGCCTTAAGTGCAGAGGACCTGGTGCAGGCCCTGTGCACGTTGCATCATTCTCTGTGAGTTCATAAGAGCTTTGCTTCTATTGAACTAGAGGATCTTAATTTATTAGATATCCTACATCAACTCTTGTTCTTAAATTATGACTCCCTCCTCTTCCCCAGGGACACCTTGAGCTTTGAGAAGAGGGATTTGATGGGGACATCCCAACTAGGTCTGAATATTCTAATGTCTCTCATACTCTGTGTTATGTCTGTGTTCCTATATTTGTTCCTATATATTATAGGAGAAATCTTCTCTGGTGATGATTGAACTAATCTATGAGTAGAGCAGAATATGATTAGGAAGCATTTTATCACTGCATTTAAAAATACTTATTATTATTTATTATATTATTTTGTCCTAGGCCCCTGGGCTCTGTAGTCTCAGGTTCTTGGTCATCCAAGTAATATTAGGTATAGGTTCTATTTTCTGGAGTGGGCTTTAATTCAAAACAGTTACTGGTTGGTTCCTCTCCCACACTTTGTTCCCCTATTGTTCTAGTATATCTTACAGACAATACACCATTGCAGATAAAGGGTGTGTGGCTGGCTGCCTTAGGATTTTCATTTCTCTTTCAGTAGCATGTTAGAGTATCTTCTTATGATAAAGACACTGGAATGTAGGAGGAAGGGGAATTGCAGTCATCAGATCATTATCTTCATGTTCAATGAGTAAGGTAGGTGTTAATCTATACCAATGGAGCAATCACATCAGTTTGTTGAGAGCAGCAACCTATAGCCTTGTCAATAGCCTGACTTCTTTGAGGATTTCTGTGAGGGCCTTTATGGTAACAGCCCAATGAAATGTAACAAACTCAGTTCTGGAAGCTTTATTTGGTGAGAAGAGATATTCACTTAAGTCTTTCTTTCCCCATTATTGGGTGAGTTTTTTGTTTTTTGTTTTTTTGTTTTGTTTTGTTTTTTTTTTTTTTTACAAATCCTTCATATATGTATATATTTTAGGTTTCTACTGTATTTGGTTTCTATAGTACTGCTCGAATGCCCTGTAATTTTAGCTGTGTCTCTTTATATTTCCTCCAAGTATACCCGTCTGTTTCACATCCCTATTCTAAAGCCCTCCCCTTCCATCAATAAAATATCTATTATATATTTTTCCATAATGAGATCAATCTGTTCCCTCTAGTCCCTTAGTCTATATTTATTTTCTATGGTTCTATGGATTGTAGCTTTGTAATCATTAACTTAACAGCTAATATCCACATAAAAGTGAATACATACCATATTGTCTTTCTAGGTCTGGTATATCTCACTTATGATTTTTCTATTTATATCCATTTTCCTGCATATTTCATGATGCCATTTTTAAACAATTGATTAATACTTTATTGCATAAAAGTGCCATATTTTCTTTATTCATTTTTTTTTTGTTGGGGGGCTTCTAGATAGTAGCAATGAACATGGTGGAGCAAGTATCTCTGTGATAGGATGAATCATCCTTTGGGTATAGGTAGATATTGTAGTAGATTGATTTCAATCTGTCTGAGAAATGGCCTTTCTGATATCCACAGCAGCTATACAAGTTTGTCCTTCCATTAGCAATGAATAAGTGTGCCTCTTATTTTGCATCCTCAGCAGCATGAGCTGCTGTCACTTGTTCTGTTGATCTTAGTCACTGTGACACCTATAAGATGATATCTCAAAGTACTTTGATTTATATTTCCGTGATGGCTATAGACACTGAACATTTCTTTACATGTTTCTCATATGTTTGTATTTCTTATATTGAGAATTCTCTCTTTAGGTCTGTGCCCCAATTTTAATTGTGCTATCTGTTTACATGATATCTACCTTATTGAGTCCTTTATATAGTTTTCTTTATATATAGATGTATAGTTGCTAAAAATCGCTTCCCATTATGTAGGGTGCCGTATTATCCAAATGACACTACCCTTTGTTGTAGAGAAGCATCTTAGTTTCATGAGATTCCATTTATTAATTGTTAATCTTACTTTCTACTCTACTGGTGTTCTGTTTAGAAAATGGTTTCCTGTGCTAATTGGTTCCTGGCTATTCCCCACTTTCACTTCTTACAGGTTCAGTGAATCTGAATTTATATTGAGTTTTTGATCCAATAAGAAGTGAGTATTGTGTAGGGTGGTAAATATGCATCCATTTTCATTCTCCTACATGCAGTTATCCAGTTTGACCTACCATTTGTTCAAGACAATGTCCTGTTTCTAGTGTGTAATTCTGTCTTCTTTAAAAAAAAAAAAAAAACAATAGGTTTCCATAGGTGTGTGGAATTTTTTCTGGGTCTTCAGTTCAATTCCATTGATCAATATGACTTTTAAAAAAGTGTTTGTTTATTGCTTTATTTATTTATTTATTTTAGGTTTTAACTTTTTTTTCTATTTTTAAATTTTATTTTATTAATTTATTCATATTACATCTCAATGGTTGTCCCCTCCCTTGTATCCTTCCATATCTCCCTCCCTCCCATTTTCCCCTTACTCTCCTCCCCTATGACTGTGACCAAGGGAGACTTCGTCCCCCTGTATATGCTCATAGGGTATCAAGTCTCTTCTTGGTAGCCTGCTCTCCTTCCTCTGAGTGCTACCAGGTCTCCCCATCCAGGGGACGTGGTCAAATATGAGGCACCAGAGTACATGTGAAAGTCATACCCCACTCTCCACTCAACTGTGGAGAATGTCCTGTCCATTAGCTAGATCTGGGTAAGGGTTTGAAGTTTATGACCTGTATTGTCCTTGGCTGGTGCCATAGTTTGAGCAGGACCCCTGGGCCCAAATCTGCCTATCATAATTTTCTTCTTGTAGGTTTCTAGGATCCTCTGGATCCTTCAACTCTGCCATTCTCCCATGCTTCTCTCATCTAGAGTCCCAATAGGATGTCTTCCCATCTGTCCCAGTTTCCTGGTTAGTGAAGACTTTCATGGGACATGCCCCTTGGGCTAGTATGCAGATGTAAGTGAGTATATATCATTTAACTCTTTCTGCTTCTGGGTTAACTCACTCATTATGATCATTTCTAGTTCAATCCATTTGTCCACAAATTTTGGGTATTCCTTGTTTTTCATAACTGAGTAGTATTCCATAATGTAAATGTACCACAATTTCCTTATCTATTCTTCTACTGAGGGACACTTAGGCTGTTTCCATGTTCTGGCTATTATGAATAAGGCTGCTATGAACATGGTTGAGCAAATTTTATTGTTGTGTGGTGGAGCATCTTCTGGGTATATTCCAAGGAGTGGAATAGCTGTGTCTTGAGGAAGCCCTATTCCCATTTTTCTGAGAGAGCACCAGATAGATTTCCAAAGTGGCTGGACTAGTTTGCATTCCCACCAGCAATGAAGGAGTGTTCCTCTCTCCACATCCTCTCCAACATGTGGTGTAGCTTGCATTTTTGACCTTAGCCATTCTGATGGGTATAAGATGGAATCTCAGAGTTGTCTTGATTTGCATTTCTCTGATGACTAAGGAGGTGGAGCATTTCTTTAAGTGTTTCTCAGCCATTTGATATTCCTCTGTTGAGAATTCTCTGTTTAGTTCCAAGCCCCATTTCTTAATTGGGTTATTTTGTTTGGAGGTGTTTAATTTCTTGAGTTCTTTATATATTTTGGATATTAGACGTTTGTCCGATGTAAGGTTGGTGAAGATCTTTTCCCAATCTGTAGGCTATCGTTTTGTTCTCTTGACAGTGTCTCCTGCCTTACAGAAGCTTCTAGGCCTTATGAGGTCCTATTTATTAATTGTTGACATTAAGGTCTGGGCTGTTGGTGTTCTGTTCAGGAAGTTGTCTCCTGTGCCAATGTGTTCCAGGCTCTTCCCCACTTTTTCTTCTATCTGACTTGGTGTCTCTGGTTTTATGTTGAGGTCTTTGATCTACTTGGACTGTTGCTTTATTTTTTGAATGAGTGAGTTCATACAACGTTTGTTTTTCTGGGTCTGAATTATTTCACTCAGTATGATTTTGAAAAAGACACTGAACAATAAAAGGACTCCAGAAGGTATCACCATCCCTGATTTCAAGCTCTATTTCAAAACTATAGTAATACAAACCTCATGCTATTGCCATAAAAACAGAGAGGTTAATCAAAGCAATCAATCAATCAAAGACTCATGTAAATCCACACTATGGACACCTGATGTTTGATAGTGAAGCCAGAAATATACAGTGGAAGGAAGAAAGCATCTTCAATAATGTTGATTGTATAACCAAATGTCAGCCTGTAGGACTGTAGGACAATGCAAATACGTCCATACTAATCACCTTGCACAAAGCTCAAGTCCAAGTGCCTCAAAGACTTCAACATAAAACCACATACACTGAAACAGATAAAAGAAAATGCAGCTTATAGCCTTGAACGCATTGGCACAGGAAACAACTTCCCATACAGAACTGCAACAGCTCAGGAACTAAAATCAACAATTAATAAACAGAACCTCACAAAAACGGAAAGCTTCTGTAAGGCAAAGCACACCATCAAAAGGACAAAACAGCAGCCTACAGAATGGGAAAAGATCTTCACCAAACCCACATCTGACAGTGGGCTAATATCCAAAATATATAAAGATCTTAAAAACTAGACAAAAACAAACCAAATATTACAATTTTAAAATGGGGTACAGATCTAAGTAGAGAATTCAGAACAGCAAATCCTTTTTTTTATTTTATTTTATTAATTTATTCTTGTTATATCTCAATGGTTATCCCATCCCTTATATCCTCCCATTCCTCCCTCCCTCCCATTTTCCCCTTACTCCCCTCCCCTATAACTGTGACTGAGGGGGACTTCCTCCCCCTTTATATGCTCATAGGGTATCTAGTCTCTTCTTGGTAGCCTGCTATCCTTCCTCTGAGTGCCACCAGGTCTCCCCCTTTTGGGGACGTGGTCAAATATGAGGCACCAGGGTATGTGTGAAAGTCATACCCCACTCTACACTCAACTGTCGAGAATGTCCTATTAAAAACAAGGAATTCCCGAAATTTGTGGACAAATGGATTGAGCTAGAAATGATCATAATGAGTGAGGTAACTCAGAAGCAGAAAGAGTCAAATGGTATATAGTCACTTATATCTGCATACTACCCCAAAGGGCATGTCCCATGAAAGTCTTCACTTACCAGGAAACTGGGACAGAGGGGAGGACATCCTATTGGTACTCTGTAGATGAGAGAAGCATGGGAGAATAGCAAAGTAGAAGGATCCAGAGGGTCCTAGAAACCTACAAGAAGAACATTATGATAGGCAGATTTGGGCCCAGGGGTCCCGCTCAAACTAAGGCACCAGCCAAGGACAATACAGGCCGTAAACTTCAAATCCCTACCCAGATCTAGCCAATGGACAGGGCCTTCTCCACAGTTGAGAGGAGAGTGGGGTATGACTTTCACACAGAACAACAAATCTTAAATGGATGAGAAACACAGTGAAATGTTCAACATCCTTAGCCATCAGTGAAATACAAAGCAAAATGACTCTGAGATACCATCTTATTCTTGTCAGAATAGCTAAGATAATAGAATAGCTGGTGAGGATGTGGAGCAAGTGGAACTCTCCTCCATTGTTGGTGGGGGTGAAAACTTGTACAGCCACCTTGGAAATCAATATGGCAGTTCCTCAGAAAAACAGGGAACTGGTCTACCTCAAGACCCAGTTATATCACTCCTGAGCATATACCCAAAGGATACTTCATCTTCACAAGGACAATTACTTAACTATGTTCGTAGCAACTTCATTCATAATAGCCAGAACTAGGTTTGAGAGTTTTTCATTACTGCTCAAATTTCACTAGGTGTTATAGTTATGTTTGAATGCTTATGTCATCTTAACAATATTCATAAGTGGTATGTATAGAGAAAATTATCCATTTCTTTTAAATTTTTCAATTTTTTGAAGCACAGATTTTTATAATAAACCCTTATGGTTCTTTGTATTTCCTTGTTGTCTATTGTTGTGTCCCTACTTTGGATTCTAATTTTTTTAACTTGGATATTCTCTCTCTGCCTTTTAGTTAATTTGGATTAGGGTTGTCAATTTTATTAATTTTCTTGAAGAACCAAATCTTTGTTTTATTGATCCTTGTATTTATTTTTGTTTGTGTGTTTCTATTTTATTATTTTAGTGCTGAATTTTATTATTTCTTGCTGTCTACTCCCTTAGGGTGTGATTTCTTCTATTTATTCTAGAGTTTTACATGTGCTGTTAAGATGCAATAATGAGGTCTCTCTAATTTTCTTTTTTATGTAGGCCCTTAGTGCCATGAGCTTGCCTCTTATAGTAGCCTTAATTGTGTTTCATAAGTTTGAGTATTTTGTATATACATTATCATTAAATTTTTGAAAGTCTTTAATTATTTCTTCCTTTATGTCTTGACCCAATTTCCATTCATTTAGGACTTGTTCAGGATCCATGAGTTTGTAAACTTTCTGCACTTTATGTCATGGTTAATAGCCAGCTTTAATCTATGGTGCTCAGATAGGATGCAGGTCTTATTTTGAGTTTCTCATACCTGTTGAGACTTGCTTTGTGTCAGCGTAAGTGGTTAGCATTTTGAGAATGGTTCCACGAGGTGCAGAGAAAAATGTATATTCTTCTGTGCTTCAGTGATATCATCTGTAAATCTTTTTTATGTCCATTTTGTTTATACTTCAGTTAGCTCCATCATTCCTCTCCCTAGTTTTGCTAGCATGACCTATCAATTGTCAAGAGTCAGGTATTGAAATCTCTCACTATCAGTGTGTGAAGGTCAGTATGTGATTTAAGCTGGAGCTGTGTTTCCTTTGTAGATTTTGGTGCCCTTGTGTTTGGGGAGGAATGTTAAGAATTGAAATATCCTCTTGATAGCCTTTTCTTTGATGACAAGTAGTGTCCTTTTGTATCTCTTCTGACTAGTGTTGTTTTGAAGTATTTGTGTCAGGTATTAAAATGGCTACATCAGCTTGCTTCTTTGGTCCATTTTCTTGGATTATCTTTTTTCCAACTTTTTCAGCTGAGGCAATGTCTATCTTTGATGTTAAGGTGTGTTTCGTGGATGCAACAGAAGGATGATCTTTATTTTGTATTCATTCTGTTAATCTGTGTCCTTCTTTTTGTAATTAATAATGATGTTGAGAGATATCAATCATCAAGGATTTTTGATTCCTGCTATATTGTTGGTGGTAGTATGAAAAGGGACACAATGAAATCATTGATAATAATCTAAATTATTTTTAAAATTAATTTATTTTTTAAATATTTTATTAATTTATCCATATTACATCTCAATAGTTATCCCATTCCTTGTATCCTCTCATTCCTCCTTCCCTCCCATTTCCCCTTACTCCCCTCCCCTATGACTGTGACTGAGGGGGACTTTCTCCCCCTGTATATACTCAATGGGTATCAAGTCTCCTCTTGGTTGCCTGCTATCCTTCCTCTGAGTGCCACCAGGTCTCCTCATGCAGGGGACATGGTCAAATATCAGACACCAGAATTTGTGTGAAAGTCAGACCCTACTCTCCACTCAACTGTGGAGAATGTCCTGTCCATTGGCTAAATCTGGGTAGGGATTTGAAGTTTACTGCATGTATTGTCCTTGGCTGGTGCCATAGTTTGAGCAGGACACAGAACATCCAAATTATTTTAATCAGAAAGAAGTCAATAGTGAAGTTTCTCACAAAACCTAAAATTAGAAATACTACTAGATCTAACTATCTACAATATTTCTGGTACATGGAAAATTAATGAATATTAGATACACAATGGCATACTCTTGTTTAAAAAAGGCAATGTCCATTCTAGCCAAGCCATCTATGGAATCAGGCTAAATACCCATTAATGAGTCAATGGATAAAGAAAACATGGTACACACATTTACACTATCTCATGTACACACTTCACATGCACATACACATACACACACTCACTCTAAAGCTACACACATAGACTCATACACAGACACACACAAATACACACATTCTACACAGATACACATACACACATTTATACACTGTATACACACAAACTCACAGTCACACCCACACCCAAATACACACACATTCCCCTGTACACTCACACATACCCAACACATACACACTTCACATACCATGTACATGCACACACACAGTCCACACACCCTGCATACTCACTCTCACACAGACACACACTTGCAATACACACATGCATACATAATAAAGACAAACACATGAGTTTTCTTAAGCAGAAAGGAGAATGAAATCATGCCATTTGCTGGAAATTCAATGGGCTGGACATCATTATGTTAAGGAAAACAAGAAAGACTCAGAAATACAAATATTACAATATTACATGTTCTGTCTAACATGAAGAATCCAGATAATGTTAAAAGACAACCTCAATGCAATGCAGTGGATTGCAGGTAAAAGAAAAGGGCAATGATTCAGTGAAGAGGAAGAAGAAAGCAGGAGGCCTGAGTATTAGATTCACATGTGGGAATGTCAGAAAAATTCATTAAAATACCTAGACAATAACAACTAAATGCTTTTTCTGAAATAACTGAAGCTACACTTCCCAGGATTTCTGCAGTGTGGATTTGTGTGGTGCAGATTTATGTGGTGTGGATTTGTGTGGTGCAGATTTGTGTGGTGTGGATTTGTGTGGTGGTGTGGATTTGTGTGGTATAAACTTATGTGGTGTGGATTTGTGCGGTATGGCCTAAATTGTTTTGAGTTTGAGGAAATTCTGTTCAGGTAGAAATAAAAGTATATCTTTGCCAAATGGTCTGAATATAATTTAATTTTAAAATAAATTTCAAGACAGTTTCTTAGATAGGAATCAGAAGACATAATTTTAAACAAAAAAAAAAAATAAGTATATCTTGGTTGTCAAGACAATCTGAACCAACAAGGGCAAGGGGAAAGCAGTGGTCGCTTCACGAAGCAATTCGAGAAACACAAAGCTCTGCACACTGAGAATGGTGTCAGAATGAAGATGTGAACAGAAAAAAAATGGTAATTTTAGGAGCAGCTTTCGTTTAAAGCACATGATGCAGAAGAAAAATAATTTTAATAGTGTGTATAAACTTAATTGGGAATCTTACTAATTATGTTAAAAATTTTCGCAGAAATAGCAACATGCTTATTTATTTATTTATTTGCAGCCAAAAATGTTGTTTAACAAAATAACATATAATAACACAAAACAAAAACCATCATATTGAAATTGAACAGGGCAAGCTAACAGAAAAAATAAGACATCCCAACAGAAGGCAAAAGAACTCAAAACCCACTCACATACACGTTCAGGGTCTCCAAACAGCACTAAACTGAAAGCTATAGTGTATATGCAGAGGAGCTGGTGTAGAACCATGCAGGCCCTGTGCATGATGCTTCAATCTCTGTGAGTTCATAGCCGCTAAGCTCAGTTGTTGTAAAGGGGCTTGCTCTCCTGCTGTCCTCTGTGCCCTCTATCTCCCACACTCCTGTCTTCTCTTCCAGGGGGCCCTTGAACTGAGAGAAGGGATTTGTTGAAGACATCTCATTTAGATCTGTGTGTTCCAAAGTCGCTCTATAAGATCTGGCTGTGAGTCTCTGGGTCGTTTCCATCTACAGCAGGAGGAAGCCTCTTTAACGATGCCTGAATGAGGCAATGATGTATAAATATATCAGAATGTCACTAGGAGTTTTTTTTTTTTTTTTTTTAATCATGGCTTTTGTTTCAGACTGGTCATGTTTGGTTTTACCCTAGGATTCTGGGCTATCTAGTCCCTGGCTCTTAGTAACCCAAGCAGTGTCAGGTGTGTGGGTTCCTGCTTAAATGGCACAGCTTTAAGGAACAATTTTTAAAAATACCTTTGTCTAAGTGTATTAGTAAAGCCCACAGAATCAGGAGGGAAAACCAGCCACAAAAGCCTGTTAAGTGCCTTGCCAAGATACCTCAAAGCCAAGTTTAGGAGTTTTTAAACATATTAAAGCAGAAAGCAAATTGGATACTCATTAGGATCATATATGGCCATTCTCCAAAAGCTGCATTAAGGGGTGGAAAGTAGTTGGTAGCAAGACTGAATTAATGCTTTTGTCTAAGTCACTATTGGGAAAGCATTAAGAATATGCCAATAGCTAGCTAAACATGTAGCCTGTGCTTTTAGTTAGTTATGGTGTTCAAAGACAGACAAATCTCAGGCATTTCATCAACTTTATTCTATAGAATGAACACACACACACAGTTTTCAGTTGTATAGTTTATAGAGAAGAGTTGGTGGATAGCTTGAGACAAAGCATATATCATTCTATGAATTCGCCACCTACGGCTTTCTTTTAATAATTGGAAGAATACACATACATGAAATAGAGATTTATGGAAATTCCCTCTTTTCTTTCTCTTCCTTCAAAGGTTTTTAATGCATTTTGATACAAAGATGCTATAATTGCCCAGGTAAGAGCTGAAGAGCTAGTTCTCTCTAGAAAGAAATACCAATGATAGAAGAACACATTTGATTAAAAGGCTACTTTTTATGAAGACATCCAGAATCAAGGTTTTGGATAAAAAAGAGTGTCCAGGAAGTTAATGTGTGTTCAAAATCTCACTATGTAAAAAGTTCAAAATGTATAAGGAGGACAGCAAAGCACAGTGGCTATGTCATGATGGGAAATTTTAAAATGATGCAATGAAACAGTCAAAGGACCAATTTTTTAATAATAACGTAATCATAATGGCCTAATAGTGTCCTACTAATAGCCCAGTAGTGACCTAATGACTTCTAGACTGCAGTCCTGATCCTGAAATTTACCGTAGAAACACAGTGATGCAAGAAATGAACCTAAAAATCTGACTTCTCTTACAAATTCATTAGTTGTTTTTAGACATATTTTTAATAAACTATGTTTTATCTATAAACTAAAGGCAATGCTTATTTGATTGAATGATTGTGAACAGGTCTATGAGGAGATGGAGATAGACACATTCAGCAGAGCACTTGCCACAATAAAATTATGATCCAGATATATTTATACAATCTAGGATTAAAAGGCCTTAAGTCACTGTATCATCTTAATTTTAAAAAGCTAAAACATAATTGAAAGCCCTCTGGATTCCACTTACAAATCCAGGAGGATCATGTAATTCTACTAAAACCAGTAAATGAATGTATCTGTTAGTGATTAAAACTGAAAAAAAAAAAAAAAAAAAAAAAAAAAACTAATAAGTACCTGAATGAATTAGGGTCTCAAACATCAATGTGTGTTATTATCCCAAGTTTCTGAAATCATGGCCACAAAGTAAGGTGGCCATATTTGGTTGCACAGAAAAAAAAAAAAAAAAAAAAAAAAAGACATCTTGGTTATTCTGCTATGCCCCTAGTTAGAACACTGAGTGAGGTAGGATGATGTTAAGTGTATTGTAATATAAAAAGTGGGGGTAGCAAGATGTTTAGTTGGAAATATAGGTGGGTTCCAGAACATGATGGAGTTTGGAAAATTAGGAGGAATTTAAAATTTTACCTTAAGCATGGCTCTGCATACAACTTATATAAAGAAATGAACAAAGGGATGGGGACTGAGACTATAACTGACAGACGGCATCATGTTAGAGACTGAGCTACCTTCAGAAACTCTTTACCTTATGTAATGCTCCAAAGCCTGATGCAGCATGAATGTCTTTGTGAGACGTATATCACTCCTACATGTGTTTTCCAAAGTTCAGAGAAATGAAAAAAGAATTTAGTTAGTATAACTTGCTTTAATCTTCCCAAAGGAATGAAGACTTCTTGGAGAATTGAGAGATGGCCTTCACTTTGTGAAATTCAGGGGTTTAACGAAGATGCCCTTGATGGCTTTGGAAGAGACAGCACTTAGCTGATGGTCCTTTGTTTATAGCATTTCTTTACTGAGGGAATGTTCCCTGGACTGAGGATGCTTTTCTCATGTTCAAAGCCTGAAGTGGGGTGCTGCCTTTAGGAATCCCAGCAAGCCAGAACTTTTGAAAAGAAGCTTTTCCCTACAGTATTTCAAGCTTGAATATCTGCAGGTGCATTTTGCCAGCATGCTGACAGCTGTACCACCTTATTTGAAGTTATACTCAAGTGTTCCCCTGACACATTCTGTTTTGTACATTTGGCTCACAGTTTCTCATATAAAAGCTGTTAGGGAAATTGCTCAATTATCACATATTTTTTATATGTATATCCAGTCCAAGGGATGCTGTTAATGGGAGTATTAGGTCAATTCTGGCAGATCAGAGAGGACAAACAACTTGGCTGTGGCCGAAGGTCCCAGTGTAGATAATGTTTCAGATTTAGAAGCAGTAAGAAGAGAAAACATTGAGAGACACAAAAGTACACTAGACTGGGAGAGACTGTCAGGATCTCAGAGCTTCTCGTTTCACCAAGAAGAAATATATATGTTTACAGAGTTTATAGGAGCTGTCAGACTTTGTAGAGGCAATCAGTAAAAAGACTCTCTGTCCTAGATGCCCTGCTAATATTCAAATCCAGTACTTACTTTTATAGCACCTCAGTTCCTCACTGGCAATGGACATGGGAAGAAGAAAGAGTTATTAAGCAAAACGTCTTTTCCTGTTAAGCACTGAAGCTTTCTAGTAAGCATGGTGTCCGAACACTTGTGTTCAGTAATTACTGAACATTTTCAAGAGAACATCCCACACAAAAGAAACTGTGGCAGGTTGACTGACAGGGTTATTACATCACTGAGACATCCTTAACTAGAACTAGATTTAAATAGAGTATATAGCAATTATGATGTGTCAGTGGCTAATGAGGCATCCTCTATTCTACAGGAGAATCAATTCCAAGTCTTCAGTAACACCAGTGAGCTGAATGATCAACGCAAACTTCTTCTGCAGTGGGAAATCTTACTCTGGTACACTAGTTCACTGTACCTAAAAATCTGTCATTGACACTCTAAATTGGTTAGGACACATGGGCCAGTATTTGGACCAACTGCTAAATTGGTCTTTCCTGATTTGCGAGCTGCAACATTAATTTTATGGTTAATGAAATGCTTCAAAATATTGGCTGTGGTCAACACAGCTTTAAGAGAGTTCATGGCAATGACAGCATTGTGATTGTAATCGGTATATCAACTCTAATGTCACTGAGAGGTCATTGTCCCAGCACTGTACACTGCATTGATTCATCAGATGTCACAACTGTACATGCTCCTGTGACTGCCATTCACTTCTTCAATTTTTTGTTTCAACGTTCACACATAAAATCCACAAAAATAACCCACTGTTCTCCTAGACTTCATCTTGAAAATTGTTCCCTGGATTTCTTTAGTGTTTTCTTACTTCATGAACAGCTCTTTCCTGCAATGAGTATTTTACATTGTTCACTATTTCTCCACTGGTGTTTCCTGATGGTCCTAGCTTTGTTCTCTGGCTCATTATGACTTTAATGTCATGCTGGAATATCTTTGGTGAAATTTTCGTGGAGTCTGAATTTTCTTTCCCATACTATATGTTCTTTTTCTCCTGTTATGCGTTGGGGCTGATATTCCTAAATCAATTATTTTTTACCCATTATCCTGTGTCTCCTAGGTACATTTATTATCTCCATGACTGTCACTGATGATATAAACATCTTATATTTCTTTTTCTTCTTCATTTTAGGTCCAGGAGCTCAAATGGATATGCAGTGCCCTCATTGAGTCAGGAAACACACTTTGTATGTGTCCTTTGCCCTCCACAACACCATCACCACCTATTCTAAATATTTATCACCTAGATCCTAAAATAACACCTTACACACTTATTTTTAGTCTTTTTCTTTATGACTTAGTCTTTAAAATTACTGCCAGAATAGTGATTCATTCTCTTAGGTAAATTTAGTGCAAATGTCAAACTCACATTCTATTGTGATAATTCATTCTCTGTTACATGAAATGGCCATATGCTATTGACTTGATTTCCTCCTCTGCAAATATAAATACTAGTATCTATTAGAATTACTGATAAATACATGATTTAGTTTCTAAAAGCAGAACCAACCTAGAAATAATGCAATGCACCTCATGAATTAGTTAAAAAAAAAAAAAAAGTTGGGCATGATGGCTCATATCTGCAAGCTCAGATTCCAGAATCTGAAACAGGACCACAACACATTCAAGAACAACCTGAGGTGCAATGAGACCTTGTCTCAAAACTAAAAAGAGGAATAAACAGAATAATAAAGAAAGACTAACCTATACTTTCCCAAGGTTATAGAATGGTTTAATATGAAGATAGAAGTAAATTGACAAGCTCCTGACCCTTAGTCCAGAGTTGCTTCAACAAACATCCAAGATACGTAAGTGATGTTGTGTCTCATATAGTTGTGTCTCGTATATCCCATTGTTAGTGTTGTTTTGAAAAGGACATTCTCTATCTCCCACAACGAAACACCAGACAATGAGTATGGAGTAGTATCCATATAATAAACTTATTTGACTGAATCACATTAATCTGTCAACTTCCTTTTAGAGCGTTAACTGTGGTCTTGTTATGTGCAGTGGTTGCTTGTGCTCTGCAGAAGGTAAACTGTAGTTTCTGTCCAGCAGTATTGGTAGAAGCAGATGCTAGATAGTGTTTCAGAGTAATGAGTGGAAAATGCCTGAGGCTTTCGGGGAGAAGATGGAGGGACACATGGCTCAGCCACCGGCTGTACTGGCTTAAGAAGCACCAAGTCTTTTGACAACAGAAAGCATTCAGAATGTATGTATTTTATCTACTGGGGATGATCTACACGTAGAAATAAATCTCCTTTGCCTTTACAAACAGGTAAGCCGAACATGCTGCAGAGAAACATCAATGTAACATTCTGCCTGAGCTTTTGCTGAAATTGTACTTCATTAAGTGCATATGTTTCTTGATATTGAAATGGCCTTCCTCCCAGCACACACGAACTTTATATTATGCAACGTCTAGTCAAAATTGCCAGAATACTTTGCTTATTCCACTACATTGGGTTATAAATATAGCTATATAACTAGACTTCACCAGTATAAAAGTGCAAAGTTGGATAACATGTCAAAGCTCATGTTCCTTTTTACCATGGTCCTCATCACCATCACCCTCATCATTACAATTATGATGGCCATCATATTAACTGCTATTCATACTTGGTGTGCACCTCATTAACAATGAGCTAGGAACTTTAACATCTATAAATAACTTTCTTCTTTATTTTAATTCATTTTATTCACTTTTTTTTGTGATGTTGGACATCAAACCAGGTGCATTATACACTAGGCCAGTGCTCTAACACTGACCTACAACTCACAATCTTCTTGTCTCTGGCTTCTGATGGCTGCTACTGTGAAAGTCATTTCCCTTGGCTTAGAAGTAGAAACTTTTTAATATAGTCAGAATGTATATCTCCATTTCAGAAACCTGGGAATAATTCTAAATCATGTCGAGTATCTTACGTTTGGGCTCAGAATAAATGAAAGATCAGAATTTCAAAGCATTTAAATTTCTTAACCATATTGACTTAGCTTCCTCTTAAGTGATTCTTCTTATTTTTATTGGAAAGATGGATAACTTTTAAAGAGCATTTATTTAAATAACTTAATTATGCATGCAGTAAATGTGTAGTAATGTAAAATTGAAAACTTAGGATACTAAAAAATTAAAAGAGAAAAAATATGATTAAATAAAATAAGCCACATTAATTTCCTTAAAAGTTAACATTCTTGAATATTATGATAATTTTTAGTAACAGAAATATATACTTATTCTAAATAATAAATCAAAAGTACTGAATATTTGTTTATTCATATAATCATTTCAATTGTGATATATACTTAAATAACAATCAAATAGGCATGTGAGATATGACATACAGAAAACACAGTGTGACAAAGCTTCCCTTTTATGTTTTGATATATTTGAAAAGTAATCCTTAGGTTATTATAGAGAGTAAACATATTTTTTAAACTTTTCAAAGAAAAGTAACATTGGCAGAGATGTTTTTCAAGAGGTAAAGAAGCTGAGAGTCTTACTTCTAGATCTGCAGGCTGCAGTAAGGAAAGTCAGCCTATAGGCCTGGGTTGGGCTTCTGAAACCCTAAGGCCCACTTGCAGTGACACACTTTCTCGAACATGGCCACACCCACTCCAGTAAGGCCATGCTTGCTAATCTCTCAAGCAGACCTACTCCCTAATGACCTTGTGACCTAGATCTTAGCATTCAAATATATGAGCTCATGGGTGCCATTATTATTCAAAGCATTACATTTCATACCCTGGTACTCACAGGCTGGTAGCCATATCATAGTGTAAAAAAGAATTCAGTCCAACTTTTAATGTTCACATATTCTATTACAGTCTCAACACTGTTTTAAAGTCCAAAGTTCAAAGTCTCTCCTGAGACTAATACAATCTCTGAGCTGTAACCGCCCTTGTAGAACCAAAATCAGCAAGCAAATCACATACTACCAACATGCAATGGCACAGAATATAAATTGCCATTCCAAAAGCGAGGAGAATAATGAGGGAATACTAGACCAAAGCAAGACCAAAAACTAGTTGGGCAAACTCCAAACTCTGCATCTCCATGTCTGATGTCAAAGCGCCCTTCAGACTTCTAATTCATTTCAGCTTTGATGACTTCAACACACTTCTCTCTCTCTCTTGGGCTGAATCCACTCCCTGTCAGCAGCTCTTCTTGGCAGGTATCCCACAGCTCTGGCATCGCCATCATTTTTGGAACTCCAAGCCAATACAAGCTTCACCTTCAAAGCCTTACGCAAAGATATCTTTGAGCCTCTATACTGGGACATTTCTGGCACACACCTGGCTTCAGCAGCTTTCCTTAGCCACAGGCAAAGACCTCACAAGCCCTTTCTTGTATCTTTGACTTTGAAGCCTGAACCATGTGGCTGAAGCTCGCAAGTTCTTCTGTTTGCTAGGGCTGGAACATGGCCCACTCTTTCAAATATAGTTCCACCAACTTGATGGTTTTGATGGTTTCCTTCACTGGTTAAACTTGGTTGTGCTAGAACTTGTTATGTAGACCTTGCTCGCTTTGAACTTCGAGATACACCTGTCTTGTTGCATTTAGAGTGCTGGATTAGAGGTATGCAGCACCACATCTGGACTTAAAGCTTTTTTTTTTTTTTTTTTTAATTAAGCTTCACAAATTGGAAGCTGGATGCACTCTTGCCCTGAGACCACCACACCCTCATTGGGCTTGTCTTTAAACTTTGTATCTTCCTCAGCACAAGACTTGGCTCTTGTGTTTTCTTTTCTTGTCAAACTGAACCTTTTGTATTTTTTTCTTACTTAGCTTGGTCCTTTTCATTATGGATCTGCATAAGAGCCATCACTAATAACCACATGACAGAGTCAATACTAGGCTGCCCTAAAATATCCTCCGCCAATGCCATTAATCGAAAAACACTTCAATTTAGCCTGAGGCAGAGATTTTTTTTTTTCAGACAAGGCTAAAAAGCAGCCACATTCTTTGCCAAAATATAACATGAATGGTCTATAGGACACATACTAATATTCTTTACCTCTGAAACTTTTTGAACTGGGCTCATATAGTTCAATCATACTCACCTCCCCTGACTTCCATGTTCCTACTAGTATGGCCACTTAAATCATTCAACTGGTTTCTTAATTCAAAGTTCAAAATTCGCACTCCACCAAAAGCAGCATGGTCCAAACTGCCACAACAATATTCTATTTCCTGAACCAATTTCCCTGTCTTAGTCAGTGTTCTATTGCTGTGAAGAGACACCAAGACCATAGCAACTCTTATAAAAGAAAGCATTTAACAGAATCTTGCTTACAGTTTCAGAGATTTAGTTCAATATTGTCACGGTGGAGAACATAACCGAATGCAGGCAGACATGGTGCTGGAGAAGCTGAGAGTTCCAAATCCAGATCTATAGGCAACATAAAGGAGAGAGAGCCACTAGATCTAGCTTGGGCTTCTGAAGCACCAAAGCCCACTCACAATGACACACTATCTCTAGCAAGGCCACACCCACTCTAGCAAGGCCACACTCCTAATCTCTCTGAAGTAGCACCACTCCCTAATGAGCAAGCACACAAATATTTGAACCTATATGGTCCATTACTAGATAAACCACCACATAAGATGGGGAAATAATAGGGGTAGAAAAAGAGATGGATGTCACAATAATATCAATTAAATTTACCACTTTTGTTATGACCGTTTGTATATCTAAATCTACATATACATACATACATACACATACACACACACACATATATACACATACATATATATACACATATATATATATCCCTGGAGAAATATATACTATTGACTACATTCATGTATACACAGAACATCAAAAATAAGAACAAATACAACAATGTAATGGTATTTTGTAAAGTGTTCTAGACACATCCACTCAGTCGGTGTAAGCAGTTACTTACTGGGAAGAGTGAAAGAGCCACAGGCTGTAGGAAACTTAATTTTATACAATTTATATATGAAACCTGAAACAAATCAAGTAAGTAAATATGGGTTATGATAGTATCCGTTTTCACTTTGTCGTGTATTTATTGCAGCATTTAATCATTTTATATCCTAAAACAAAACTAAATGCTGATTTATACACAATTAGTCAAATGTCTACATCTGACATTGTTTTCACTGTTCATGTTGGGACAAGAAGTCAAGTGTGAATGTCAAGGTGAGCAGGACAGCAGCTCATCTGAGTAAAGCCTGGGGGATTGTATTAAACATTGACTTAGGTTCTCCCACTCACACAACTGTAGGAAATCCTGCAGGAAGCAGTATATTCCTTTTACTACAAGCAGAGTCTCAGACAAACAATTAATAATAGGTTCTTTCTTCATAGTGAGTGCCTCTATTTTTATTATCTTAATATAATTCCTCATCTCTCTGGATATGCAAAATAAAGCTGTGAAAATAGAAAGGCCCTTTTAAGTGCTCATCATCCATATAGGATTCCTGAAGTGGAGGGTTTTATATACAACCAGATTTCAGTGAAAGGAATAGTGCTCAGCTTGACTGTCCTTAGAAAATAGAATTAGTTTGTCAGCACTCCAGCTAGGTATTTGTTGAGAAACGACTCAATTAGCATACATCTACAAATGAAACTAAAGCAACACAGAGGAAAAACTAAAATAAAACAGAACCCAGCTTAATTCCTTAACCAAAAACCTGTGGGAAATGCAGAGGCCTGTTAACAGGCATAACAACCTCACAAGTTGGAATAATTGAGTGAGTTAGAAAGCTGGGAGAAGAACCCATGGGGAAGATAGGAAGCCAGAACAGTGATTCTTTCTTATGACACACAGAATTTCCTTTGCTCAAGAGAGAGCACAGATTTGCCTTGCAAAGGAGAAGGAATAAGGCTTTGGTGTGCTGGAAAGATTTTGTGTCTGAACACAAGTATAAATTACTTGTGGATATTTCCCTTATAACAATTTGGCCAATTAGTTATATACTATGAAATATCCATCGTAAAATCTTGACATATACCCATGTAAATCTATATGCTTATATAAGTAAATGTATAAGCTTTTTTCTCTATGTATACCATTTTTTATTTTTTATTTTTGTATATGTATGATGTTTTGTCTGCATGTATGTCTATGCATCACATACCACATGACTGCTTAGTACCAACAGAAACCGGAAGAGGGCGTCTGATCTGTTGGAACTGGAGTTGTGTATTGTTTTGAGCTGCTGTGACGATGCTGGGCACTGAAGAACAGCAGCCACTGAGCCATCAGCTTTTAACCACTGAGTCATCTCTCCAGCCTGTGTATCAATTTTATAACAGCCTGTGTTTGTAACAGATTGTAGGCTTCTAAGGAAGGAAAAAGATAGAATCAAATGATAGTGAAGGATCCAAGTAAGGTAAATTGCTGCATGCTGCTTATAAAACCAATTTGGGAAAATGGGAATCGTTTTAACAAACCTGAAATGTATATAAATTTTAATCTAGCAATGCATTCCAAGGTTTTTGTAGTTTCGAAATATCACATTGCATGTCCACATTTGTGAGTGGGAAAATTAAACTGCCCTCCATGTCATTGGATTTTAATATCCCAGTACCAAGGAGGGGAAAAAAAGCAGTAGTCAGTGGAGAATTATGTAAAATATCTGAGACAGATTCAGTAAGCTGTAAGTGCTTTGTAAGATTGTAATGGCTAATTCATTTCCATTCTTTTTCTACTAGAATCTTTAAGAGTCTCTGAGCCAAGAATCAGCTCTATTTAACATTCACATCTTTAATATGGCTACAGCATGGATAGTATATATCATAGGTCCTCACTAAATTATATTTTAAGACAGACAGGCACAAAGTGGCTTCATCTCATTGTAAACTCCACGGCTGGTACTTCTGAGGAGTTATAGCAATGATGATGAAGATGGAGGAAGAGTGGTCCTCTCTTTCTGGGAAACTGGCCTAAGTAATATGTTTTAGGGCACTAGTGATGGTCCACAGCCTATAGATAGCATAGGTCTTTTCAGTTTTTTGTTTGTTTGTTTTTGAGTAGAGGAGAAAAAAAAAAAAAAAAAAAACAGGAGAAATGTTGGGGACTGGACATAAACAAGGAGCTCAGGAGAAAGCTCATGAAAGTGATGCAGAAACAACTGCCAGGGAATTGTGCATGTGTGGGAGCTGAGAGGGTAGGAGGTGCAATGCAAGGATGATGTGGGAGCTGAGTGGGTAGGAGGTGCAGTGCAAGGGCGATATGAGCCGTTTGAGTACCAAATGCTGCATGATATATTGTAATGAAATATGCCTGAGAAGGTAATATTATTAGGTGATTAGTTCTATTTTCCCACAAAATTACAGAAATATTTAAGAGACATGCTGTTATTCTTTATCATATTGTACTTTAGGCTGGTCTTATTAAAGCAAGAAAGCAATAGTATACCACTATTGTTTTATTTCAATATTTTTATTTCCATAGGAATGTCTGAAGTAGTGTTGTGCTCAGTCAATTACCTGGCCTTGTGACTTAGATATGTAAATCTTGACAATTTAGATGCTCTCATGAGCTCTCATGAACATTTCTTTGTCTCCATTGTTTGACAGCTATACTTCTCTCTTCTGGTTTTTGAACTGTGTCTCAACCAACTCTTAATATTTTTTCCTTCTCAGATTGCAATTTTACCATATGCTTTGATTTTTGTAATCTATCATTGGCTATAACATCAAATACATTAGATATTTTTTCAAAATTTAGGAGATTAAGGAGTAGGATTTTTTGAGTAATAATAATACACCTGATTATGAGAAGTTGGTCACCATCACACATCATCAGGAAAGTGCAAATAAAAACTACACTGGCATCACTGTCAAAATTTTACTAAGAAAGGAAAATGAAGATAACAAGTGTTGATGAGGCAGCGTAGAACACTGTTCATGGGAATATAGATGATACAGACACATTCACCTGCAGAGAGTGAGATACAGACACAAGGCAAGGTCATTCAACCCTTAAAGTAGAAGGAGACCATGCCTTTTGACACAAGGTTAAGCATGAATAAAGAAAGTAAGCATAGAAAAAAAATTAAAACATCTCACACAGAGAATGCAATAAATATAAATGAAAAATAAGCTGAATTAAAATAAATTAAATATACTGAATTAAAATAAATGTAGAATATCAGAAGCAGAGGACAGAAGGTGATTACAGGAGGTAAGGTGCTGGAGGAAACACGAAATGAAGATGAAGAGTAAAAAGTGGCAGTTTCTTAGTAAGAATAAATCTATCCATAGAAGTTATAACAATAAATCAAGTACATATTGAATATTTGTTAATTGAATGCATTTGAGATGGGTTTCCCACAGTGACAGAAAAGTAACTATGTGAGACAACTATGTTAGTTTGCTAATGTGTATTAATGACTTAACAATTACTATGGATGTTATGAGTTGAATGTTCATTGTCTCCCAAATGTTCATGCATACGTTTTGATGCCAACCTTCTATAGCTATGCGGAGCTTACAGAACTTGTAAGAATTGTGGCCTACTAGAAGTGCTTACAACATTGAAGGAATCCCTTTGAAGAGGATACTAGGATCCTGTCTCCTCAACCCCATAGGAACATGTAGAGAATGTGGCGGCATGCAAAAGACCTGTTCAGATCTGCATCAAACTGCATCCCAGTCACTTCCTGAGTCCAAGAAGATGAATTGCTTGCTTTCTTACTTGCCACTTTCACCATTCTATCTACCTCACCAGAGGCTCCTAACCAGTGTAGGCAACTATGTGAGCCAAAAATAGAACATTCTGCCTTAGAGTTGCTTATTTCTGGCACCTTGACGCAGTGACAGAAAGATGACTAACAGGCTGGGTATAAACACTATATTCACTATAAATAGGTCCAAAACCAAGTGTTCATTATGCTGCAGGGTACTCTATATGTACCAACCACACTACCAAAAAAGAAAAGTAAACATCAACATATCTATAAAACCTTTTATATACATCAATGACCCACCTGCAAGATGTACTGCTGCAGTAGTGCAAAGCTTGTGGGAGTAACCAATGAACATGAGACTGGATTTAAGGCGTATATCATAGAGATAGAACCCATTCCCAATGCTGTTTTATTCCAAGAACCTTGGATTAGATAGGCCATGGACTTAGGTTAAAAAAAAATACTGTTCTCATAAAGGAACATAGCATTAAAATAATTCTTATAACTTTCTGTCATATTCATAGATAGGTGCTAAGTTCAGCCATCTTCAGAGATGCTTTCTCCTGCAGTCTATAGAACAAACACAGAGACCCATTGCTAGGCAATGTATGGACAAAGAGAAACCTTGGGGAAGTCATTCCTAAATAGGATGTTTCCAATCCTTCCTTCAGGGATCAGGGAACCACATAGAAGAAGGAACAGAAAAATTGTACAAGCCAGAGGAGATGGAGGACACCAAGGAAACAGGCCTTCTGAACTCAGCATGACTGGGGCACATATGAACACATAGAGGTTGTGGCAGCATGCACAAAACCTCTACAGATCTGCACCATATCACATCCCAGGGCTGAGAGGAGAAGTCAAGTAAGGCTCATTCATAATCCAGAAATTATTGCCAATTAATAACCACTCACAGATAAAAAAGAAATCTTACGAGGTCTTGTCAGGGCTTCTACATTCTTCCCACCTTACATGTCCTTGACATATATACTATGGCTTCTAGTTTTGTGTTTTTCTGGGATTCTGGGTATATCAACCTGTGTGTCTCTGCATCTATATGATACTTGCACTTATACTTTGGCTTTTTTTTCTTTCTTCTTTTTTCCAACTCCAGTTTTTTTTCTTTTGGTTTATTATTTTTTAGATGCCTGTTTTCTAAGGAGAGACAGAAATAGTGTAAGTGGAGATGGGAAAGAAAAAGGTTGGATCTCAGAGGAGCTGGGGAAGACGTAACCAGAATCAGAAAATGTAAAAATCTGTTTTCAATAAAGAAAAGTAGAAGCAAAGACAGGGCTGTATAAAAATCAAAGTGAAAATGGCAGAATGCAATAAGTACCTAAAGCCAGACATTGGTCCAGCTTCATTATATGAAATATCTACGATTTCATCTTGAACCATTAGAATCAGATATTTCTTTTATCTTTGTGTTCTAGATGGTGACACTCAAGCATGAAAAAGTGAAATGCCAACACTATGCATATGGCACATGTTAGTCTATGTTTTGAGCTCAAACACTCTAAAACCAGTGCATTAGAAAATCTAACTTGTATAAGCTTTCTAAGGCCATAACCAACATACAAATCTCTAGAAAGAAGAGCCAGCAAACTATAACACTAGAGATTCCTAGCTCACTTGATTGAAATCATATTATACTGCCTGATTTGGTGCTGCACTGACAGGGTCATTACCTGTTGTCTCACACATTCTTTTATTGGAGGGTTAACATGTCCTCTACCTAGTAGAGCAAGGCAACAGCTCCAATTCCTAAAGTAGGTTCTCCATTTGGGGACCCATGACAAATTCTGCCATGTCAGAAATCTTGTGCTTAGGCTGTATACTGTGACCTTCGAGTTGCTGATCTGTATCTCACCATGAGGTCTTGTGTTCTAGGCCATCCTTGGACTATTTACCTTTGAAAGAAGTAGAGAAGTCTCAACTTGGAACCACCCAAAGGATCTAGGAAGTTCTTACAAGGAACTACTCAGAGAACTAGGAAGTTCTACAGGAAGCAATTTAGGCTATTGAATTCTTGCCCGGGGGCTAGGGTGAGTTAGATAAGAATAGATCCTATTGACCTTGCCCTATATATGTTCCTGCTAGTCGGCAATAAAGTGAATCTTGATCAGAAATTTCCTGACTTGATTGTTATTTCTCCCGTCTCTATATCCTACTTTCAATCCCCACTCTCTCTTTCAGGTGAACCCTGATTTGATTTTTCCCGCGTGCTGGGACCGACATCTCCACAAATAGCAGTGTCTCGATATATGTATAATCACACTCTGAACCCAAAATTTTTTAGAAGAAAGTCTGATGGCTGTGTTAATGTCACATGACATTATGTGACATATTACATTATAATGTCACATCAGCATGGTACATCATACAATGAAAGCAATGCAGATTTTAAAATCCGTCTTTGACCTTCAAATAAATATTTGTGTAGCCTATACTAAACGATATACTATGAATCTCCATTAATGGAATTAATGAGTTCTTAAAATTATGGATGTCAAGGTAAGATGCTGGGGATATAGGACAAGCTTAGTGTGCTTGCCTAGCATGTGTGAAATTTTGAGTTTAATATACAGTCCTTAGCATGAGCTAAATACATAGTGTAAATAGTAGGCTTGCAAAGGAAGAAAGGTTATTAAAATTTTTAGGTTTCTTGGGATACTAAATATTTTTTTTTTTTTGGTTTTTATTTATTTATTTATTTATTTTTTGTTTTTGTTTTTAAATGTTTTTTTTTATTAATTTATTCTTGTTACGTCTCAATGTTTATCCCATCCCTTGTATCCTCCCATTCCTCCCCCCCCCATTTTCCCATTATTCCCCTCCCCTATGACTGTTCCTGAGGGGGATTATGTCCCCCTATATATTCTCATAGGGTATCAAGCCTCTTCTTGGCTACTTGCTGTCCTTCCTCTGAGTGCCACCAGGTCTCCCCTCCAGGGGACATGGTCAAATGTGAGGCACCTGAGTACGTGAGAAAGTCATATCACACTCTCCACTCAACTGTGGAGAATATTCTGACCATTGGCTAGATCTGGGAAGGGGTTTAAAGTTTACCTCCTGTATTGTCCTTGGCTGGTGCCTTAGTTTGAGCGGGACCCCTGGGCCCAAATCTGCCTATCATATTGTTCTACTTGTAGATTTCTAGGACCCTCTGTATCCTTTTATTTTGCTGTTCTCCCATGCGTCTCTCATTTAGAGTCCCAATAGGAAATATTCTATTGCAAAATACAAACACTTGAAAACAATTCAGTTCTTTGAGAATGAGATACAAAAGATAAATTTAATTGTAATCATTGAAACCACATAAATATTTGTATAGAATTTGCTCTTGTAACTATCTAAAAAGATATTTTAATATGTGGAGGATATAGACACAAAAGGACAATTTAATGGCATCTACTGTAGTCTATTCTTTGTAATGTCTTAACAGGAAGTAGACTTAAATAATTAGCTTGGACAATTCAGTTACAGTCTTTTATTCTATGGTAAGCTGGTAGACTTATTCACCCCACATTTATGAGAAATTTGAACTTGGAAAAGTGTCTGGAAGCCTAAATACACATCTTACAAATAATTATTTTAAAAGTATCTTTGATTACAGACTCAATGTGTTTTATTTGTTATACAAATCATACATCTATCATAATTATAAAAAAAAAGTTTGAAAGCCCATCAAAATGTGTAATGCTTTGCTATAATTTTGTTTGAAAAAGAAAAAGTTTTAAAAGGCTTTATTTGTTACAGCAGCAATAGTCACACCCATTAGGAGAGTCACTAGTGAAGGTGCCTTTGAATGTGCAAAGCAGCTACAGTTACATCTACAATAATCTGTGATCTAGAGATGACACACTATGTTTTAAAAGAAAGAAATACAATTATGAGTGCTTGCTTGTTCAGATTCAGAGCCAATTTTGTGGGATGAGCAGGAGGAGATTACCTCTGTAACTCTGTTTGCTGATGGGTACAGCATTCCAAATTAAAAATCATAGTTTTAACCCAAATCCAGAAACAGACTTAATACAATTTGTACTTCACAGTAATCAGAAGTATCTTGTAAAGGGAACATATGTCACACACTAGGTGTGTCAGAACAGTAGGTTATTTGTGAAATGAAAGTGGACCAGTTCAAGTGGTCCAAGGCATATTTTAATATTTACAAATAACACAATCATACACGATTCCTGATGGCTGTATAACATATATCACCTAAAGAGTTTACAGTGCAGATGCCCCTGACCTAATCTAGTGAAAAATTCTTTGGCTAAGAAACTCTATAGTCTCACAAATAAAATAAGGGATAAAACACATTATTGAAATCACAAAACAAAACATTGGAAGACACAACATTAGTACCACAGATAAATACCTTAAGCATCACCGTATCATCATTTAGAAGTACCCTTGTGTCATGCACACCCAGAAACATGCTATTGAATAAATTATCCATTGACGTTCAAATCAAAATGAATAGAAACTAACTACTGCTTACTACAAACGATATTTAAGGGTTTATTTTTACAATAATATAAAGCTTACATATTTCTATGCTTTCAATATCTTTCTTTCCTCTCCAAATAAGACCATTTATCTTTTATTTATTTTTTACTTAATCTTGATGTATCTATAACATATGGAAATCAGTGTAGACACAATCACTATATAATCTTCTCTTATTTTCCTACCACTCCTGTAGACGCCTTTCTTCTTCTCATCTAATTTTCCTCCTACTGTCATGTCTTATATTTTCTTCAGCTCTTATGCTAGTAGTTGTCGAAAAAAATGTTATGAAATAAATGCATCTAAATGATTTCTATTTTTTCCTACATACCATCTCATATATATTTTATACATTATTTTTGATGTGGGAGATATATTTAAGCATTTAAAACATTCACGAAATGTAGTTTCAGGACTTCAAATTATTAATTTAAGAATATATTCAGAAAAAAACCCTACAGTGTTAGTTGATGGCTTTTTTCCACATTTTAATACGTTGTCTCACTTTGTAACCTAGGTTGGCCTTCCACTTGCAGTGGTCCCCTTGTCTGAGCATAGAACATTCCTCTTGAACACATGAGGGGTTTTTAAACTATTATTTCTTATTTATTCACTTTAGATCCTGGCGGTAGCCTCATCCCTCCTCACCTCCCAGTTTTACCTTCCCCCTCACTCCTATTCTTCAGAAAAAGGGAGCACACCCACCCACCACAGCTCATCAAGTCACATCAGAACTGAGAATTGAAAACATCCTCTTCGTCTGTGGCCTGCCAAGGCTGTCCAGCTAGGAGGAAGTAACGAAAAAGCAGGCAAGAGAGTCCATACCACAGAGAGACACTGCTCTCTTCAATAGAGGATGCACATGAATTCTGAGCTACCCATTGGTTATATCTTTGTAGGGGGCCTAGATTCAGTCTATGGAAGGTCTGTGACTTGTGCCTCAGTCTCAGCAGACCCGTCTGGGCTCTGTTGATATTTTTGTGAAGCTCCTGTCACCTCCAGGTCCTTTTCCCCTCCTCTCACTCTTCCATTGGATTCTCCTGCTTCATCCAATGTTTGGCTGTGAGTCTCATCATCTACTACAAGGCACTGCAGGATGGGGTCCCTCAGAGAACAAGTCTGATAGGCTTTGTTCTGCAAGCTTAGCAGAGTATCATAAATAGTACCAGAGGTTGTTTCTCTCCAATACGATGTGTCTTGGGTTGGGCCAAGCAATGGTTGGACATTCCCTCCATCTCCGTTCTATCTGTTCTATCTTTATCCCTGCACATCTTGTACACAGGGTGAATTTTGAGTCAAAGTTTTTGTGGGTGGGTTGGCGTTTGCCATGCTCTACTAGGAGATTTGTCTAGTTAGAAGGTGTCCTCTTCAGTCTCTATCACCCCTGCTACTAGTAGTCTCTTCTAGAGTCCTTCTCATATGCCCCTGGAAGCCTACTCTGACTTAGGTCTCCAGCTTGTCACAGAGATGCCTCTGCCCACAGTTTCTTTTTTTTCTCTACAGGACTTTTGTCCTCTTATTACCATATCCTCAGGTCGAATATCCACCCTCATCTCTCTGTGTGTGTTTCCTCCCCTCCCTTGTTCCCTTTCTTCAATCACTGCCTCTGTCTATTCTGTTTCTTCTTCTGAGTGAAATTTAAGCATCCTTCACCGGATCATAATTGTTATTTATTTTCTTTCATTGTAGTATGTTTATCCTGTACTGTATGGCTAAAATCCACTTATAAGTGAGTACAAACAATGTGTGTCTTTCTGGATCTGGGTTACCTCACTCAGGATTATCTTTTCTAGTTCCATTCATTTGCCACCAAATTTTTTGGTTTTTTTTTTTGTTTGTTTGTTTGTTTTGTTTTTAATAACTGAATAGTATTCCATCATGTAAATGTACCAGAGTTTCTTTATCTATTCTTTGCTTGAGGGACAGCTACATTGTTTCCACATTCTGGCTATTACAACTAAAGCTATGAAAATAAAAACAAACAAATAAAAGCAAATAAAATAAAAATAAATAAAAAACAAAAAGAGCTATGGCCATAGTTGAGCAAATGTCCTTGTTGTATAGTGGAGCATCTTTTGACTATATACCCAGGAGTGTATCTTGAGGTATCATTATTTCCAATTTTCTGAGAAAGCACCAGATTGATTTCCAAAGTGATTGAACAAGTTTGCACTCCCAACAGCAGCAATAGAGGAGTGTTTGCCTTTTCCACAACCTCATGAGCATGTGTTGTCCCTTGAATTTTTATCTTAGCCATTCTGAGGAGTATAAGATGAATCTCAGAGTCCTTCTAATTTACATTTCCTTGATGACTAAGAATGTTGAACATTTCTTTAAATGCTTCTTGGCCATTCTAGAGTCTTCTGTTGAAAATTCTCTGTTCAGCTCTCCACCCCAATTTTTAATTGGGTTATTTTGTTTGTTGGTGCTCAATGTTTTAAGTTCTTTATGTATTTTGGATATTATGCAGTTGTCTGATGTAGGATCGGTGAAAATCTTTTCCCAATCTATAGACTGTCATTTCAGTCTATTGACAATGTCCTTGGCCTTCCAGGCTTTTCAGTTTCAAGAATTCCAATTTACTAATTGTTGATCTTAGAGTCTGCACTACTGGTGCTCTGGTCAGGAAATTGTCTCCTGTGCCAATGAGTTCAATACTCTTCCCCACTTTCTCCTCTAATAGATTTATTGTATCTGGTGTTTGATCCACTTAGACTTGAGTTTTGTGCAGGGTGATAAATGTGGATGTATTTGCTCTTTTCTACATGTAGACATCCAGGTAGACCAGCACCATTTCTTCTTTTAAAGATGCTGTCTATTTTCCATTGTATAGTTTTAGTTCCTTTGTCAAAAATCATTTTTTCAGTATATGTGTGGGTTTATTTCTGGGTCTTTTATTCAATTCTCTTGATCAACCAGTCTATTCTATACCAGTTACAGGCAGTTTTTATACTGTTTTGTATACTGTTCTGTAGTATAGTTTGAAGTCAGGGATAGAGATACCTCAAGAAATTCTTTTATTACATAGGATAGTTTTAGCTATTCTGGGTTATTTGCTTTTCCATATGAAGTTTAGAATTGTTCTTTCAAGGTGTGTAAAGAATTGTGTTGGTATTTTGATTGCTATGGCCCTGAATATGTAGATTGCTTTGTTAAGGTATACATTTTACTATGTTCATTCTACTAATCCATGATCATGGAGCATCTTTCTATCTTCTGATATCTTCTTCATTTTTTTCTTCAGAGACGTCAAGTTCTTGTCATACAGGTTTTTGACTTGCTTGGTTAGCATTCCACCATTATACTTTATATTATTTGTGACTATTGTGAAGGGTGTAGTTTCCCTAATTGCTTTCTCAGCCTGTTTGCATTTTGTATACAGTAAGGCTACTGACTTTTTTTTTTTAATAATCTTGTATCCAGCCACTTTGTTGAAGGTGTTTATCAGCTGTTGTAGTTCTCTGATGGAATTTTGGGGGTCACTTATGCATAATGTCGTATCATCTGCAAAGAGCAATACTTTGCGTTCCTCTTTTCTGAAGTGGGTCCCCTTGATTTCCTCTTGTCTTATTGTTCTAACTAGAACTTCATGTACTATATTGAAGAGATGTGATGAGAGTGGGCAGCCATGCATTGTCCATGATTTTAGTGGAATTGCTTTGAGTTTCTCTCTATTTAATTTGATATTGGTTATATGCTTACTGTATATACCCTTTATTATGTTTAGGTATAGGCCTTGTATCTCTGGTCCTCCAAGACTTTTATCATGAAGGTGTGTCATAATTTGACAAAGACTTTTTTGTGCATCTAATGAGATGATCATATGATTTGTTTCTTTCAACTTGTCTATATGATGAATTATACTGATGGATTTTTGAATGTTGAACCATCCCTGCATCCCTGGGATGAAATCTCCTTGATCATGGTGGGTGAAATGAACACATGAGCTTTAAGAGCTTTACATTTGAGCTAGTCTTCTTACCAGGTGATAAAGAAAGATGGCATGAATAAAGATTTACAGATGTCTTTTTTTATTAATTTATTCTTGTTACATCTCAATGGTTATCCCATCCTTTGTATCCTCCCATTCTTCCCTCCCTCCCATTTTCCCCTTACTCTCCTCTTCTATGACTGTGACTGAGGGAGACCTCCTCCCCCTGTGTATGCTCATAAGGTATCATGTCTCTTCTTGGTAGCCTGCTATCCTTCCTCTGAGTGCCACCTGGTGCCCCATATTTGACAGATGTCTTTTTTCTGCTCATACAAAGAGCAGAGAACCAGCCTTAATTTTCTGTGCACCATGCACACATCATATACTTATAACTTTAGGACTGTATACTGCTTGTGAGAAATTATATGTTTTCAGAACAAAAGAACTGGACAAGTGCCTCAATTTCTGTTCCTCATCAGAACAAGACAGCTCCTAGTACACTTTCAAAGAAAGTCTCTAATTGCAATTGGTCCAACATTTCAGACTGTCTCACACATGAATCTAGTTAACCATGAAATTTTTCAACATTTAGAAACTGGACCACAAATGCTATTCCTAGCTTATTTAATCATTTTCCAACTTTTATTTGGGTCCCTACAAAGGTATTATTTGTCCCAAATCAGATGGAAGAAGCCTTAAAAAGAGAAGGATGCCCAATTTCCCTTAAATAGTGTTGGGTAGGGTTTTTTGTGGCTTTCTTGGTCAATAGATGTTTATTTTCATTGAGAGTTCATTATGTTATTAATGGTCATATTTAGAGATACAACAAGGTTGGGATCAGGGATGTGTCTTCCTCTATCTTTCATCTTTAGATTTGGAGATAGTAGTTGAAAAGAAAGAAAGGGGAATATAGAAATATATAGATATTATAGGACAAAAAATAGATTAGTGAATATACTCATCAACTTAATGCCTTAATGGTTACTCACAAGGTTATTTTTAATTCACTGGTATAGTATTTTGTATATAGATACAAAATACATTTAATTTTAGTTACATTAGTATAGAATTCAAATTTAAGATTATTCTTCACACACATTATATATATATATATATATTTCTACTCTAATATGCAGCATTGTACCCATACAATTCAGTTATAATACAAGGTTTACTTCTAATACATTGAAAGTGCTATTGGGAGATGTTTAGGATAATTAAATTATACAAGTTAATTATTAGTTGATCAAATCATGGTCATATCCATTACTATTATATTTTTTATCACAAGAATTTACATCCTTGGTGTAATTGATAGATATAATTCTATAGAAAGGTAAGGTAAAATACGTAGCATTGTTAGAATCCCTACAAGGCAGACTGGAGAAGCCCTTATGTGAAGCTATGAATATGAAGCTTAGGTTTCAGTAGAGATACCAGGATATTAGAGATGCCAACAATATCGACTAAGGAAAGCTGCAGTCATTGAGTGTAACTGATGTAAGAGAGAAGCTATATGCATCACAGTTGGCAGTGATGGAGGGATGGTGTTATCAATACTCTTTGGACCTCAGCCAATTCATCATAAGCTCAAAATGCCCAAGATGGAATTTTGGATTTGGTGTTTGCCCATTTTATTTCAGTTGTGATTTTATTCCAACAATTTTGGGCTTTGTAGCCATTCTTCCATTTTAGAATGAGAATGCTTATTCTGAGCATTTTATGTTGGAAGTATGTCACTTGGTAAGAGATTGTCTTGAGTCACAAATAAGATAAGGACTTTGAAGTAACTTTTATTATCTATCTATCTATCATCTATCTATCTATCTATCTATCTATCATCTATCATCTAATTATCTATTTGTGTATGTATGTATCTATATATCTATCATTTATTCATTGTTTGTGCATATATGTGGGGTGGAGTATGAGTACCACAGTGCGCATGTGAAGTTCACTAGGTTGCACTATACATAGAAGTGTTTTGTCTTCTTTTACCAGGTAGTTTACAGGTATCAAAAATTGATTGACAGGCTTGGTGGCAAAAGTCTTTGTCTGTTGTGCCAATGGACTAGTCTATAGACTTTTCAATATTAACCCTTAAAAACACTGAGGACAAACAATGAAAGGGAGTAAGTTAAAGTAATGCATTAGAATCTCAAGTTAATAAACAGTAGAGTTCCCTTATTTACTCCTCTCAATTGTCAACCTCATTAGGTCTTGAATCACTTGAGAGACAGACCCATATATATGCCTGTGGAAGATTATTCTGATTAGGTTCATTGATGTGAGAAGAGAAACCATCCTCGCTGGTACCACTCTCTGGGATGGGATCCTGAGCTGCATGAAAAGGAGTAAGCAAGCTGAGCCCCAGCATTCATCTTTCACTTCTCCCACTGGACACAATGTCCTCAGGTTCCTATTGCTGTGACTTCCTTCCCCTCTGTGATGGACTGTCACCCAAACTACTTTGGTTTTCACGCTCCCTTTGTCACACTATTTAATTATAGCAAAAGGAAAAGAAACTATCATAGAGACTACATGCTAACTTCAGGAGGCCTCAAAACAGTATTTGTCTATAGAAAGTCAAAATATCAATTTATTCTACATCGGCCACTCAAGAGAATATGACTATCAATGTGGAACAATGACAGCAAAAGTCAGAATCAGCATGCCAGCAGCAATGTATGGCAGTCAACTTCCTGTGTTATATGAGAAGGCTGTAATAGTCACTTTAGGAAACCAGTAACTCCTACCTGTGAGAGAAACATGTCATTCAACTCTTTTTAGCCTGGTACTGTGAAAAAAAAAAAATCATATAATTTTGTGAGAGGGGAGGAAATGTTATTTTAGTTCCCAGTCTCAGGAGGGACCATTACAGGAGGTAACACAGTCTTAGGTTAGTGTTCACTCACAGTAAGGAACCCAATTTCAGATTGCTGCCCATTGCAGTAGGAAATTCTCATCAGTACTAACTGATACCTGGTGACTTTGCATCCATAGCCAAGAGGGAGAGAAGGATGGGTGATTACCTGTATGCTAATCCTCACCTTGCTTTCTCCATTGTTATATCTGAGATCTCCTGTTCAGGGAGTGGTGCACTGCACCCCACGCCTAGAGTGAGTTTGTCTTCCCATGTCAATTAGTCCAATAATAGGTTAATCTAGCCAATCTTTAGTAAGACAAACTTCTTAGATGGGTTTAGATTTCATTTAGTTGACATTAAGAAAGAATCATCACAGCAACCTTGTACTTTCTATGATTTAGTTTTGGCACTGGCTAAATGATTAATCTGTGATTTTCCATCTAACATCTGGATTTATATTTTTAATTTTTAAAGTTGGGTTTTATTATATGGGTTTCACACATAAAGCCCTAACACTTTGTTTTTATTCAAGAAGACACAGACTGCCTCCTCTGATATTTTTTTCTACCTTTAAACAGTCTAATCCTTTGCCTCGAATACATGGAAATTCTTATTTCTGTTGTTTCTTTACATGTGTGATCTCACATTTTCTCCTAAGCCTTTTCACTCCTACCACAAGGGACATAATTTCTAAGCCTTTAAATTCTATGAAAAAACTAAACCCTGAAGGGACTACTGGTCCTTATTTCAAGAGCACCCAAGTAACATACACCTTTGAATACAAAGATAATAAAAACCTTGTATTGTTCCTCAATAGATAGTGTGTCATTATCCTGCAATGATATTTATAAATATAAATTTAACCATGAATTATACAAAAAGCACTCTGCTAGATTCTGAGAGGACTAAAGACAGAAGAGTATAAAATATTTATTAAGATATAGTTTCTGCTCTCAAGAATTTTACAACCTATTTGGGAAAATGAGGGAGGCTACACACAGGAAGCAATTGAAAAATAATGACACAAAGCAGGCTACAGCATGGCTCAAAATGAGCAGCTTCCAGAGAGAAAATAAGGGACACTCAAAGTTATTGACAGTCATTTAAAGGCCAGTAAGATGCTAGATGTGAATTTTGAAAGATGTCAAGAAGCAAAATGTTTGCATAAACTTACCCTCTTGGGTTCTGGGAGAAGATACATATACATACTTTGAGATCTGCGTCAGTGCCAGCAATAGATGTTACTCACACTTAAATTTTTAGGAGAGTCAGTGGAAAAGAAATGGTATCTACTACAGCTTTAATTAAATTTGATATCCTTATTAGAATGTTAAACTCATTAACATTCCTATGAGCACTTAATCCTAATAGCTTTTTCCTACTGTTTTGTGTTGTTCTTACTGTTTTAAAAGTACATTGTTCATAATGAGTGAATTCACCCAGAAGCAAAAAGAGTTAAATGGTATATACCCACTTACATCGAGACACTAGTCCAAGGCATACGTCCCCATGAAAAACTTTACCTACCAGGAAAGTGGGTCAGAGGAGAGGACATCCTATTGAGACTTTAGGTGTGAGAAGCATGGGAGAATGAGGAAATAGAAGGATCCAGAGGGTCCTGAAAAACTACAGGCAGGTCTGGTCCCTGGGGTCCTCCTCAAACTATGGCACCAGCCAAGGAAAATATAGGCAGTAAACTTCGAACCCTTACCCACACTAGCCAATGGACAGGACATTCTCCACCGTTAAGTGGAGAAGGAGATCTGACTTTCACACAAACTCTGGTGCCCCATATTTGACCATGTCCCTTGGATGGGGACATCTGGTGGCACTCAGAGGAAGGATAATAGGTCACCAAGAAGAGATTTGATACCTATGAGCATTTACAGGGGGAGGAGGTCCCTCTCAGTCATAGGGGGAGGGTAATGGGGGGGAAGCGGGAGGGGGGAGGAATGGGAGGATACAAGGGATGGGCTAACAACTGAGATGTAATTTGAATAAATTAATAATAAAAAAAGGAAAAAAAGTACATTGTTCTGTTACTGTACAATTAGTTTATTTACTTATGGAAGGTACATTAATGATGTAGTTGGTGAATCGTGTCCCTTGGCAGTTCACTGTACTGCCTATATTAGAAAGGTAGAAAAGGAAGTTCCCATGGATCATAGATCCTTCTGTATATAGGTTAAGGGGTTTAGTTTTATGATGCAGGCCTACCTGTGATGCCAGTCCATAATAAGAGGCACAGTCTATGCCAGCCTGTAATTCAAGCCACTATGTTCCTCCACAAGGACATCTAGCTGTAAAACAGTCAACTCACTAAGGCCTGTGCTTAGTTGTATATTTGTACATATTAGTTACCATTTGGTTAGGTTCCCATTGCAGGCTTATAGATGATAATGTAGAATTAACTGCTAGTCCTTGGCATAAATTTTGCATATATCATTCTATGCAATTCTGTGTTTTGCATACATATTTAATTTTGCTCTCTTTTATGACTCCCTAGTATGTATTATATATGAAAATATCATGCACATATAGGTTAGTACTATTTATGTATTATATACATACACATTGGATTCTGTAAGTCAAAATAAGACCCATTGTAACAAGACAAAACTTTCATTTATTTTGTTTGTATGTTCTCCCATGATAAATATAAGCAACTGTTCTTGCTTTCCGCACAGTGGACTCTTAAGAGTTGGTTGTTAGTTATGTGATTTAATAGTAACAACTACTCTGCCAAGTATATTTGATCCAATTTAGGATACTTAATATCTTAGCAAATAATCAGCAATAATTTTTTATTTGACAGATATTGCATACAGTCATATACATTGTGTATACTCAAATGAGATATGATGCATTCCTCAGAAGAAAGAGTTACATATGTGAAAAATAAGAGTTATAAAGTGTCACATGAACTCAGATCTGTTTACAGGAGGTGTTAAGACTTAAAAATAATTGAGTCTGGAGACTGACTCAGCAGTTAAGAGCACTTGTCGCTGTTGCAGCGTACACAAGTTTGATTCCCAGCACTTGCATGCTGGCATACAACTACTTAAGTCCCAGGGGATCTAATACCTTCTTCTGAAATCCATGGAAACCAGAAATACATGTGATGTACACACATACATGTGAGCAAAACATACATACATGTGATAACTAAACTAAATGTTAGACAGTCTATGTAATGATATTTTAATACCTTTGAATATTCTTGACATACTAGTAAAAATTCAAACCAACCAATATAAGAATAAAAATAAATAAGTAAATATAAGAATAAATAAATACATTGATCTCAATGTATCCTAGCACCGTGAGTATCTTGACTTTGTAGTCTTCATTTATGACCTCAGTGTGATGTTCTCAGCACTGCTTGCTGTGTCTACCTGATGTGGCATATGATGAAGGTCAGTGTTACCACATTATAATGTCAATATTTGAAGAGTTAAGAAGGACAATGATGCCATAGTATTCACCAATGTGAAAAGCTGATTATTGCTGAGTAATAAACCCTATAATTTTGAAAATAGCCTCTCATCCCTTTTCTGATGATTGCCTATTTCTCTTCTGTTCTTTCTCTGTGAAGACCCCTGAGTTTTTAATCTTCTATTAGTTTCATTCTTCTTTCTGCCACTGTCTGAAGTACAAGTAAAATTCTTCAACACATTTTAGCCTGTATCATCTTCTCCTTTTCTCCAAAATACTGATTACATCATCCAATTTATTCAAGATGGTTATTCTGGGGGGGGAAATGAATAAAAATAAGTCCTTTCTAAACTTTCAGTCTTGTATTACCTTTACTTTAGATAAACATCCCTGTTTAACTGAAAATCTAAAGCTGTATAATAGAAGCATTACACTAAACTTACACATGTGCGCATGCACACACACAGACACACATACATGTGTGTGTGAGAGAGAGAGGGGGGAAAAGAGAAGAGACAGAAAGAGAGACGTATTTATTTATAGTACTATAGCCTTTATTGAAAACATGTTATATTTTAGAAACTGAGTGTTAGAAATAGAGTAAACAGGAGCATTTAGGCCATAGTTCTGATGTGACAAAATGAATGCTTGGCTCCTTTGGACATTATTAAGTTTTGATTTCCAGGAAAAAGAATGAATTACATTTATAGTCTAAACCATTTTTGCTTGTAATCTCAGTGTTTTAAACATAATGATCTAAGCTCAGATAGATGTTCTAACCATGACAGAAGATCTGTAAAAGAAACCCTAAATAAATTCATTCTGCAGTTGAAAAAAAATTAAGGAAACAAAAGTTGTGTTAATTAGGATAAATGTGTAGTGTCCCTGAAAATGGTAGAAGCATGCTGAAGGAGTCTCTTTTCATTTGCACAGTTAAACATAATATTTTAACCTCAGAAAGAAATGTTTTTGTTATCATTGTTCATTTCTTCTAAATATTAATTACATATATATATTTTAAGCATCTTTATGTTTAGCTTTCTTAGATTGTTTTCATTGTTGTTGTTGTTTGTTTGTTTTGGCCTTTAATGGTGTGTGGTTCCCATTTTAAGCTATGGGTGTCTGTTTAACTCTGAGTATTTGAAGGTAGAAAATATTACTCAACTATACTACAATTTCAAACTATTTCAATTTGAACCATTCAAAACTCAATTCAACTTATTCTAGAAACCTACAAGTAGCCACAGCACCTTTTGTAATAAAAGAACTAGAAGGATTCACTCAAAGAAAAATAGATCCCGTCAGAATGATCAAGATCAAGAAAGCAACTGACAACAAGTACTCATAAGAATATTCATTCACTTTGGAAGGATTTCAAACTTGCGAAGGAGTGATGGAAATCAATGTGGAGAATTCTCAAAAACTAAAATTAGATTGACCATAATATGCAGCTATACCACTCTTCAACACAAGACCATAGGACAAGATATCCTACTCTATAGATATTTATTCAATCATATACATTGCTGTTATACTCACCTAAATAGAAACAACCTAAACGCTGTTCAGTTGATGAATGAATAATGAAAATGTGGTGCATGTGCACTATGGGATTCTATTAAGTTGTGAAGAAAAATTAAATTATGAAGCCACTGGGTAAATGGATAGAATTGAAAACTCATATATTGAGTGAGGTAAAAAAAAAAAAAGACTCAAAAAAAGTGCTGAATTATCTCTCTTATAGTGAATCTCAGCTCTGAGTCTTTGTAAGTGGGTATCACTTGGGACATCTATAGATCCCAAGAGCAGGAAAGAGACCATGGCATGGAAGAATTCCTGGAGAAGGCAATAACAGCTCATAGATGCCACCTAGGAGAAAAGGGAGAAAACAAGGAGCAATGGGTGCTCTGAGGAGCAGGAAGGGAGGGAAGAGAGGAATAAAAGCCACAAGATATAAATTGTACTAAGGATGTTTGAAAAAGTCACATGGAATCATTTTGTGATTGCTTAAAATTATACCTGCTCAAGGGTAGCACTATCCACTGTGGAGTGCACCATTCCATGTCAATGATTAATAAAAAAAATGGACCACAGGTTTGCCTACAGGGAAAATTTTTCTCAATTAAGGGTCATTCTTCAAGAATAAGCATAGCTTGTGCCATGTTGACATAAAAAGATTTTTAGATGCACCAAGATAGGAAAGATGTTTTCTTCAAGGCTGTCAAATACAAATAGGCAAAACATTAAGAATATAACATTTATATAATTCCTTGTTGTGTCATGGTTCTTCTTTTTATAGGTAGGTTATTGAATGAGTGTGTGATAATATAAATGTATATGTAAAAAATAAAAAATATTTAATAAAAAAGTGTGTTTGAGGAAAAAATAGCCAGCACAGGTAGCCTTTCTTAGAGTTGTTAATCACAGGTATACAAGGGATGCCTAAAATAATATCAACTATTTCCATTACCTTTAATTGTCAGTACTTTAAGTTAAGGCCTTATTGCTGATGACACCAAACATATCAAGCACAGGTCTTGGATGAATTAAGCTGGAACTGACTTCTCTGGGGGCCTCCTCCCTGAGGCCTAGCACTCATAATACCCATAAATACTAAGCAAGCCATCAATGAAGAAAGTCAATTAGTATTTAGTTATGCCCAGTCATAAAGCTTATGAAACATAACAGTGAGCAGACTTAGGAAATAGCCCCCAATGATTCAATACTGGGACTTTTATATCAATAGCTACCTAATTAGACTTAAGGTCCGTGCAATAGGAGAGCATTCAGCCTTAATACTGGAAATCTAGCCAACTACCAATGCCTAGTGAGGCCATGAACCCTAGACGAGAACCTACTGTTACCACTTCCTAAACAAGTATAATTCCTAGTGACAATCAACATATTTATTCTTACACCCAGAGACAAGTGTAGCTCCTACCCCTCATCAAAGAAATTTCTTTTGTAGCAGATGAAGACCATTACATATATCCACAACTGGTCAAAATGCAAAGAACAGCTGACTGTGTTACACAAGCCCAGCTGATACATCTACAGTGCCAATGTTTATGGAGAAGTCTATTAAGGTCCCACTCCAAGATGAAGAGCTACAGGAAGTTAATAGTTGCTGAGACAAGGAAACTTAGACTTTTCCAAGGACAAGCCTTTTGGCAGGTTATTCAATTTCAAAGGATCAGCCCTAAACACATGAGCAGCACTAAATAGTCTCAGCAAGTTGCATTTATAAATTTTCATGTTTATTAATATATGTATATTATGACACATTAAAATTCAACATTCAAATATATACATATATTTATATTTAACAGTTATAATTAAAGAATATGAGGTCATGAATTTGGATAGTTGTAGGGACAACAGAGGAGTTGTAAGGAGAAGGGGTCAGGAAAAATAATCTAAGTACAGTCCCCATATACAAATGTCTCACCACCAAAATAAATAAATAAATAGAATTGATGATAGCATATTCTCATCTTTTATTAAGCATTTTATCTCATAACAGACTATTTAGATATTAATATCTGAAAGAGTATATAAGTGAGCCATGCTATAAGAATTCAAAAATGAGAAAAGATATCCTGATAAAATAGCTTTTACACAGTTGCAATTTTACACTGAGTTTGTTTTTTATATAGTTTTTAAATAAAAACCACTATATTGATAAATATACTCTTTAAATATTTACAAAGGAAATAGCCACATTGCTCACTCATGACATTATGCAACGGGATGTCAGAGAGCTGACAGGTTTTCAAATTGGAGATAGAAAATAAAAGCATTAAAAACAACAACAACAAAAGCAAAACACAAACCAACTAACTAACAAATAGGGTTACCTTCTGGGTATAATCTTGAACAACCATCAAGACTTTGGGAAGTCATTGTCTATGATGTAATGCCATGATCAGTCTAAGCATGTGACCAGAGTACCCACTCCCTGTATAAAAACTCACTGATCAGGGTCTCCACGTCTTGGGATATAAATAAACTCATGATTAACATATTTGGGCTAAAGATGATGAAAGCAAGAGGATACAATCCAGGACAGGAAGCTTGGCACAATAGAGCTAAGGTGTGGATAGGGGATGCTGGGTCCTTTAGTACACATGTGGACTGAGGATTTCTGGAAGTGACTGAATCCTTTCTATCTACCAAGAAGTCTTTTCTTCTTGTGGGTTCAAGCCATAAATTCAACCAACCTTCTGCCTTAACTTCAGATCAGCTGGGAGTACAGGTGATGTCATGGCACTCAGTGCAAGTCTGTTCTAGGAAACTGAACTGATTCTGACGGTATATTCACTAGGAGCCTCCAGTAAAGATAGATTCGTACCATTTGATCAGACATCAGTGTTTTAACTGATGAGACGAAGGGGGTGAAATTCCTCTCAAGCTATCTCCCTTCTTATTTTCCATTAAGTCATTTGGGAGAGTTGCATATCTAAAAATATTCTTTTCTGGGATAATTTTATTGTATTATCTTGTGTCCAAGAACAGAGTCCCAAAATTTCTTCCTCCAACTTGCTTGAGGTCAGTTGCTTATTTGCTTGTTTGCTTGCCCTCTGGGGTATTTTCACTCGAACACAATCATCTCTCCTTAGTTGTATTTTCAAGAGCCACTTCCTCATCTTAAGAAGGTCATTTAAATTTTCAAGTTTATTCTCCAAGGACAGTTACTCCTCCCTCCTTGATGTTATCCATGACTGCAAGGAATGAGAGGTCTACTTAATCATCCTAGTCACTGATAAAGATATAGTAATGGACCTAAGACAGATTCTGAAGCCTCCACCCCCATCCCTCAGAGCAGCTTGCACCGATTAATAACCACTCTTAGGAGTGTGACCTTCCAAGCAGTTCACACCCATGCTGTAATAACAGGATCTCAAGTTGGCTTTCTTGCTCCGTAATTAATGTCGTATGATACTAAATTAAAAGCCTGACTGAAATAAAGATCTTACATCTATTGCTTTCCTCTTAACCACAGGATCTGTCACTCTGTCACAGAGGGGATTGGATTCATCTAAAATGATTTGTTCTTCATAAAAGCACTTAAAAATTCCCCCAACCCCCTGAGAGCTTCTGTATGTTTGCAAATTGAGTATTGGTAATAGAAATAGCACATCTAAACCTTTGTGCTTCAGAAATCTACATGCTTAATGCAAAGGGCCTTAGAAATCAGCAGTTACATGCTTCAACCGCCAATCTGTGGCTTTCCACACAAAACAAGAAGCTCGTGTGTATTTATTTGTTATTTGATTGTCTCACACATTCTATATAAATGCATAGAGAAGAGAGATCTATTTCCAAATCTGATACTGTCCACAAACTGTGTAATTATTCTTAAAGAAGAAATGAACGTGATTTAAAGGTATTTTCAAGGAATGAGAAGTTAATTTGTAGCCAATACATTGAAGGAGCCCTGATAAAGCTTAAAAAAAAATCCTTCTCCAGATGTTATGGTACATATAAGAACAAAGGTGACTATTGCATCTGAAAATCAATGCACTGTGAAGGTAGAACTTAGAGGTTATCCAGGAGGAATCTCAAAACTGGGTATATTTTGTAGAGTACTTAGATTTTTTTCAATACCTAAAATTTGCTCATACTACCAAGTTTCACTAAATTATATTTTCAATGATTTTTCTCTTCAGCATTCTACTACACAAATTTGCTGGACATGGGAGCCAGCCTGTACTATACGGGCAAAGGCTGCCCCTAAAGAAAAACAGAATAAAACAAAACGTGTAGGTGAATAAACATGAGAGTAAATTGTGACTTGTCATGAGTGGATAAAAGAGCATGAACTTGTGTCCAGATGGGGAGGATCTGGGAAGAGGTGGGTGACATGAGAACTATGATCAAAATGCATGTATAAAAAAACTTTACAAATAAAAATTACATTAATTGTCAAGTGCTGTGATCTATAATAAAAGAAAGGGTAATAGACTCCCTTGTCTAGAACGCTGGAAGATAACTCCCATGTGTTCATCCATAATGAAGGGCACGGAGACAGCAGGGGACCAGGAAGAGCTCTCCATCCTCATGGAACCACAATATCAGAGAACTGACCAGTCATGTGTACATAGATGAAGAACTCAAGACAATAAGGAGGCACCCGTACCTGATGTGGAGAGAATGAAGTCAAGAGGGGTTCACAAATGGGAGGGAGGAGGTTCACAAAGGAAATGTTGTCGATGAGCAGTGAAACACTGAGGCATGTGACTAACTGTGGACAAATAGTATTTCCAAGGGAGAGATTTCAAAAATTAAAGGTATTATTCCCAGCCCTGACCCTAGGCTTCAAGTTGAGTTTACGAAGAAGAAAAGAAAACGTCACTATGTCTACTTACATGCCAATTAAATTTATGATGAAAACATTTTTTATGATTGTCTATTATAAATCAAAAATATTTGTAGTAATAATTCCCCTGGAATAAATTCATATTTGAATAGATTTTCATTTGTAAAAATGGTCATCTCTAAGAAAATGTGTAATTTTTAAGTGGAGTTCATACATTAGAAAACCAACCACTGAACAGTATTTTCTGATTTTTCAGAGTTACCCTTTGAAGGAGTATGGGCAGAATGTGTTTTCACATGTGTATCCCGACAGCTTCAATGCCAAAATGTCATAGAATAGTTAATGACTGAAACTCAAAGATAGTAACTCATATACCCTTATCATCTTAAAATATAGGTCAAATAACCAAGTAAGTGATTTGAAATAATTGTACTTAAAATATTGGAGGAAAGGAAACACATTTGTCTTATTGAGAACAGCTTAAATTCTAAGGCTTAATGAACTGAAAATTCACTCAATATGATTGCCAAATTCATGCTCTCCTTTTTTCACCTACTGCACTTCCCCTCTCAGAATTAAGCTTTCAAAGTTACCATTGGCACCTGTACAAAAGAAAATCTATAATGTAAGGCACTTTTCAAGGTGTGTCAATTTTAAAGGCTTAAAAACAGTGCAATTTTATGGAAAGTGAATGGTCTTATCCTTTTTAAAATTTCAATGTCTGATTGAATCAACTGAAGCATTCAATCCATCATATTTCAGGTAAGACCAGTATAACATGAGCAAATTGTCAGGTTAACCTTCAGTAGCTATAATTGGCATAATGTATTATCCAAAATGTATGAAAGGACATTGACATAAAGTGTGCAGTTTGGAATTAAAAAAAAAAAAGAAAAGAAAAAGAAAAGAAAAATGAGACATTGTCCTCCTAGGTCATAGGGAGAATAGGATAAGAACATCCTATGATAAGTCAGTCACTGAGAAAAGAGGCAAAAATAATGACCTCCAGTTAACATGGTGAAACAGGGCAATGGAAGCAAAAGTGTTAGAGCATGCCAGGTTGTCTTAGCGACAAAGTGGCTTGATCCCAGAGTACATAATAGACAAACAGAACAGGTTTAATTAACTATGCATAATTAATTAACAAATGATACAATGCTCATGTGATAGACAGACATGTCACTAGTAAACTTATATTATACTTTTTGCCTGAGTGAGAGAAATATACACAAGTTGCAAATTTACAAACATTTAGGCACTTACAATCGAGGAAACAAATGGAAAAAGCCATTGTTTTAGAGAATATAGCCATTTGAGAGAAGGCCTGTTCTTTCACAGGCCTCTCCCGAGCAGAGTGTTCATGTGATATTATACATCCATTCTATAGTTAACAAACACTTTGCATAAGAAAATGAACAGAAAATAATTAAGGCCCTAAATGCTCAAGTATTACAATAGTCTGAATAAGGCAATAGGAGTAGCCAACGTAGTGTTTGACACATTGTTCACAGTATAATTTAAAAGCACTCAGAGCAATAACTACCATTATAATTCTGGTACATGCTCCTACCTTGAAGTAATAGACCTAGAAATCATTTCAGCTGAGTCTACCTTCATGATTAATAAGCTGACAATGCTTACTGATAAAACATTATTTCTGTGAGAGTGATCAGTAATTAGTGTCCAATGGACAGAAAATTATATTAATGACAAGGTCTTCTCTCAGTCCAAAAAACTCAGGCTTACAGATGAAAAGATGAGAATGGTATACATAAGGAATGAGACCCGCTCCATTAATTACTGATTATACCCAGTTACTGTTACTTATCAATAACAGTTATGTGTTATGCCATGAAAAACTAATGCTTACTTTAAATATGCTATGAGTGGTCTTCTGTAGTTGATCAATGACAATTATTGTGGTATGAACACTACAAAATGTTTGTTTTTGATCAGTAATACAGAATAGATGAAGTACTATAGGGGTCCTTTGATAGAGTTATTATTAACATAAAGAACCATTATCATGGACTTTTGGGCTAGAAATTCTTATGTTTTGCCTATGTGATGTAGGTCACGAAAGGCAAATAAGGACAAGAACAGCATCTTCCTACATTAAGATCTAAGAGATACACAATCTTGTGCTAATCAACTGTTTAATCAATGCAAAATTATGTACGTTTTCAAGTATAATTCACTATTATGTAAATCACATACACACTTTTCATAGGGACTAGAATGAGGGCTCAGTTGGTGAAGTGTTTGTGTATTTACACGAGGATGTGGGGTTGGATCTCCAGCTCCCAGGAAAACAGCAGGTACGCTATACCTATGATGTATTACCAATATGCTTGTCTCAACAAGGATGACACCAAGACATGCTAAAATGCAAGGCTTTCAGGAGGTTTTCTTCTATATAAAAACTAAAAGCAACTAAGGAATGCTGGCAATGGGAGAAATAGTTTTCCCCAGAGAAGAGTGCAGAAATCGGTTGTCCAGTACCAAATGATTAGCTCTGAAAACATACACATGTAAGTAGCACTATTCAGTATAAGAAGGTTGTAACTCTATATTCAGAATTCTACACACACACACACACACACACACACACACACACACACACAAATATATGTACAAATAGGTATTTAAGGAAATAAATAGATGTGTGCATTTGTATGTATGTATATTTAAAGAAAACGAGACCATGAATTAGAAAGATCATAAGGGATTTTATGATTAGGATTGGAGCAAAAAGGACATGGGCAGGCTCTGTGTGTGTGTGTGTGTGTGTGTGTGTGTGTGTGTGTGTGTGTGTGCATATAGTTGTGTGTGTGTGTATATATATATATACATGCATAGCTTGAGGTGAGAGTGGACACATATGGGTATATGAGAAATAAGGAAACTACAGATCAGCCATTAGATCCTAAAGGGTACAGTAGAGGTTAAGTGGATGGCTCTGTCTCAAAAAATAAGGTGGAGATCAATAGAAGAAGATATCTAACAGCAAGCTCTAGCTTCTATATGTACACACACATACATATTCTTACAAACACCCCTACAAACACACACTGACATGCATACACATATACACACACACACACACTTTATATCTAGGAAATTATAAGAATAAAGAGGATACATTTGATGTAAAATACTTTCTAATTGAAACATTCAGTCTTTACATGAAATCAACATTTGGAAAATGTATTATTTAAATTGAATAAGTGAGGCATTAAGCCCTTATATATAAGAGTTTGATTAAAATATTTCAACTAATCTCCCCAAAATATATAATAATACTGTTTAACAGAGAGATTATGGAAATTTGTTTTTTTAATCATAATTTATTTACTTCCTTACCATTTCAAAAACCTATTAGTAAAACTTGGAAGAGACTTTTAAGAAGATAAAACCCTGTATCTTGGTGAAACGGGGAAAATTAGGGGTCCTTGAGAGTCAGGGAGGCTTTCTGGCCCCATGTATGTATAGCTATGAGCGCAAACAATTCAAGGCCCATAAGGGCCAACCCACACCAGTGGCTTCCGGGGTCTTAGACTCCAACAAGAAGTTTCAGAGACATCAGGAGAATACACTTATACAGAGCCTTTATGGCAGTGTTATCTGTGAAAACTTGATGTTCAGCGCATCAGGGACAGGTCCCACAAAATAGACTAATATTGATCTGTAAGTCCAGGGGGTTCTATAGGCCTTAGGGCAGAGACTAGAGTGAGACATGAGTCAGTGACCAGGCGCTTGAGTCCTCCAGCAATAGGTGTCCAAGTACCTCTCAGTTTTAATCATGTTTTCACCTATCTTTGAGACAAAGGAGCCCTTTTAAGTTGTATAGAGGGGAAAGAAAGTTAATAAAAGCTGAAGCAGTGTCCAGTGTTCATTTCTGGCATTCCTGCAGTGGTTTATATAGGAATGGCCCACATAAGCACGTATATTTGAATGGGTGATCATTAGGGAGTGGAATTATCATGGATTAGGAAGTGAGGCCTTGTTGGTGTGAGTGTTTCTTTGTTGGAGACAGTGTGGTACAGTGTGGCTTTGGGGTTTTAGAAACAACCTAAGAACAGTGGCTAGCTTTCTTCCTGCTGCCTACTTTGTGTGTGTGTGTGTATATATGTAATTTTTTAAATATTTAATTAATTTATTCATATTACAACTCAATTGTTATCCCATTACTTGTACCTTACCATTCCTCCCTCGCTCTCCCTTTTACCCTATTTCCCTCCCCTAGGTCTAAGACTGAGGGAGACCTCCTCCCCCACTATATGATCACAGGCTATCAAGTCTCATCTTGGTAGCCTGCTTATTCTTTCTTGAGTGCCATCAGGCCTCCCCACCAAGGGGTCAAATATGAGTCACCAGAGTTCATGTCAGAGTCAGTCCCCATTCTCCACATAACTGTGGAGAATGTCCTGTCCATTGGCTAGATCAGAGTAGGGGTTTGATGTTTACCACTTGTATTGTCCTTGGTTAGTGCAATAGTTTGAGCAGATCCCCCTGAGCCCCAATTCACCCATCATGATGTTCTTCTTGTAGGTTTCTAGGACCCTCTGGATCCTTCTATATTTCTCTTACCTAGAGTCCCAGTGGGATGTCCTCACATCTATCCCAATCTCCTGGTAAGTGAAGACTTTTGTGAGACATGCTTTTTGGGCTAGTGCCCAATTATAAGTGAGTACATACCATGTGAGTCTTTCTGCTTCTGGGTTAACTCATTCAGTATGATCATTTCTAGTTCAATCCATTTGTCTACAAATTTCAGGAATTCCTTATTTTAATAGCTGAGTAGTATTCCATAGTGTAAATGTACCACAGTTTCTTTATCCATTCTTCAACTGAGGGACATTTAGGCTGTTTCCAGGTTCTGGCTATTATGAATAAGGCTGGTATGAACATGGTTGAACATATGTCCTTGTTGGGTGGTGGAATATTTTCTGGGTATATTCCAAGGAGTGGAATAGCTGGGTCTTGAGGAAGCCTTATTCCCAGTTTTCTGAGAAAGCACCAGAGAGATTTCCAAAGTGGTCATACAAGTTTGTATTCCCACAAGCAATGAAGGAGTGCTCCTCTTTCTCCACATCCTCATCAGCATGTGGTGTCACTTGAATTTTTGATCTTAGCCATTCTGATGGGTGTAAGATGGAATCTTAGAGTCATTTTGATTTGCATTTCTCTGATGACTAAACACATTGAGCATTTCTTTAAGTGTTTCTCACCCATTCGATATTCCTTTGTTGAGAATTCTCTGTTTAGTTTTGAGCCCCCTTTCTTAATTGGGTTATTTGGTTTAGTGGTGTGTAATTTCTTGAGTTCTTTATATATTTTGGATATTAGACCTTTGTCAGATGTAGGGTTGGTGAAGATCTTTTCCCAGACAAGGCTGCCCACTTTCCCCATATCTCTTCAATATAGTTCTTGAAGTTCTAGCCAGAGCAATAAGACAACAAAAGGAGATCAAGAGGATCCAAATGGGAAAGTCAAATTGTCCCTAATTTCAGATGATATGATAGTGTCCATAAGTGGCCCCCAAAATTCCACCAGAGAACTCTTACAACTGATAAATACCTTCAGCAAATTGGCTGGATACAAAATTAACTCAAAAAAGTCAGTAGCCTTACTTTATATAAATGACAATCATGCAGAGGAAGAAATTAGGAAAACTACACCCTTCACAATAGACACAAGCAATATAAAATATCTAGGAAGAACTCTAACCAAGCAAGTGAAGGACTTATTTGAAAAAAAAAAAAAAACTTTATATCTCTGAATAAAGAGATTGGCGATAATGTCAGAAGATGTAAGGATCTCTCTTGTTCATGGATTGGGAGAATTAGCATAGTAAAAATGGCCATCTTACCAAAGCAATTTACAGATTCAATGCAATCCCTATCAAAATACCTACATAATATTTTAAAGACATTGAAAGGTCAATTCTCAACTTCATATGGAAAAAAAAAAAAAAACAGATAAAACAATCTTATTCAATAAAAGGTCCTCTGGAGGAATTTCCATACCCAATCTCAAGCTGTACTATAGAGCAACAGTAATTAAAACAGCATGGTACCTGCACAGCATAGACTGGTTGATCAATGGAATCGAGTCTAAGACCCAGAAATGAGTCCACACACAACGGTCACTTGATTTTTGACAAAGAAGCCAAATCTATTCACTGGAAAAAGGATAGCATCTTCAACAAATGGTGCTGGTCTAACTGGATGTCTACACGTAGAAAAATGCAATTAGACCCATATTTGTCTCCATGCACAAAACTCAAGTCCGAGTGGATTAAAGACCTCAACATAAAACCAGAGACACTAAACCGGTTAGAAGAAAAAGTGGGGAAGAGCTTGGAACCCATTGGCACAGGAGACAACTTTCTGAACAGAACACTAACAGGCCAGGCATTAAGGTTAAAAACTAACAAATGGGATCTCATGAAGCTGAGAAGATTCTGTAAGGCAGGAGACACTGTCAACAGAACAAAGCGACAGCCTACAGGCTGGGACAAGACCTGCTGCCTACTTATCCTTATGTAGCACTCTCAGCTGCCTCTCCATCACCAGACCTGCCTATTCCACCATGCTTCCCACCATGATGATAATTTACCTAACTCTGATACTATAAACCAGTCCCAATGAACCGTTCTCCTTTATAACAGTTGCTATGGCCATGGTGTCTCCTTATAGCAATAGAACATTGACTAAGACAGTTCCCAAATCTATCATTCAAGTAAATGGCCATAGGTAGGTGAGACTTCCATACTGTCAAATTTCTTGATTGCTGGGGATCTCTAAAGAATAAAGTACCTTTAAATGAAATGTGCTTTGAACTGTCTCTGGGTTGGGACACTGCCATGAACTTGATATCCATAACTGTAAAATCAATTAATTTTTTTTTTTAAGTAAAAACTTCAGAATCACTTTTGGGATGCAAATCTGTAATACTAAATTTCAGAGAAGGAATTATTAAGCCTGAGAATTGTGAGAGAAAAACCAGTTGCATGATTTTTGTGGCAAACTTGAAGCAATCTTTAATTAAATCCTGGCAGGAGGATGGACACTAGCCTGGTCCATTCCGGGCTTCCCAGAAAATGGCAACTAGGCACATTTGCAGAGGCTGAAAAAGACAAAACCGCAAGGCTTCCCATCAGGTCCAATAAGGGGCAAGCATACACCCTGATGTACTTCCCACCCACATCCAATCAAGTGTGTCCAGTGCAAAAAAAAATTGTTTAGGGCTGTGAAAACATGGGCCTTGTTACTATCCAAGAACCATAGCCCCCAGCATTCCAGAAAGCTGTCTGTCCTTGGGCAAATGGGGCTTTGACTTATCTGTGTCTGTTACAGGATTCAGGAGGCTTGATAATTAAGTAGCATCCTGGGCTGCATAAGACAATATTTGGGAAAACAAAACAAACAGAATATAAAAACGTAGTTTGCCAGATGGTGGTGTCATGTGCCTTTAATCCCAGCACTAGGGTAACAGAGACAGTTAAATATCTGTGAGTTTGAGGCCAGCCTGGTCTACAAAGAACATCAACAAAAACCAAACCAAAACAAAACAACAAAACCCCACAAACAATGGCAACAACAAAAATCTGTTGTGGTTTGAATGATAAATATCCCTCATAATGTCAGATACTAAAAATTCTTATTCCCCAGTTAGTGACACTCTTTGGAGGTGCTCCGAAGATGGGGCCTTCTTGATGGATACACATAGAGAGTTTAAAGGCTTTCACCATTTCAGATGCACTTGCTTTCAGGTTGTGGTTTAAGATGTGAATTCTCACTATCTATTCTATCTCCCCATCTGACATGGACTCTGTTGCTTGCTTTTGATCACTTTGCCCTAATGGGGCTGGCTTGGCTGGCCTCAGAGAATGAGGACAAGCTCAGTCCTGATGCAAATTGATGCGTTGTGATGGGTTGGTGGTGGGCTATCCCTTTCTGAGGACAGAGAGGAGAAATGGGAGGAGGGATGCAGAGACTGAGAGGAGAGGAGGGGTCTATGATTGAGATATAAAGTGAATATATAAATTAAAGAAAAAATGTGATCTCTCAGATGAAGCTCAACTGCCATATCTACTGCTGGCTTTCTCGTTCAGTCATCGTGGAATTTAACCTTCTGGAACTATCACACCAAACTCTTCTTCAAGTTTCCTTGTTCATGATGCTTTATAATGGTATAGACAGATAACTTAAAAAAAAAAAAAGTAATAACTCCAGGCCTTGGGGGCGGGGGGTGTCAGAGGTTTGTTTCTGATACAGTTACAATTGTTTCATGCAATTTCTCTTGGATTTTCAAGCTGAGTGAGGAAAAGTTTATATTTTCAGAATTAATTTCCAAGGTGAAATAAAAGTCCAAGGCTCTTTAAGACAGGCACTCAAATTTACAATTCATTTGAGTGCTCATTTAAACTGTGGCCCATACCTGCGGTGAATGACTGGATTCCTCTTGCCATGATTTGATTAAGTAGTTCCTCTTAAGCACAAGTATATGTCCTACACCGTTTACTAGGCAGAAATAAAACTTAAGGATGATATTAAATGCTTAAGTAGGTAACTTGAAAAACATATAATTTTCATGAATAGCAAGCCAAAGAAGAGTAATTTACTAACAGTGGTATGTATTTTAATATGTAAGGTCTGAGGGGAAGTTGCATAGGTCAGAAAGGTCATCAGCTGTCCCAGCAAGATGAGAAGAATGCAGCACGCTTGAGGAAAACTAACACAACATGCAGAATTTGACACCCATGCTAGAACTATCATTTCCAAAAGCAAGCGTGCTTTTAAACGTTATAGCAAGAATTTTTAAGAACTTTGAGAGAAAAAAAACAAGGTATAATATCTGGTTGGCATGTGGTGGTTTTAATTATTCCTTAGAAAATTCAGTGTAATTCCCCACTGTGAAAAAAAAAAGCTTATGTATAAAATAATGTAATGTTCTAGACTCAGATTACAAATCATTTTTCATCTATTTAGTAATCCTTTCATGGTAAAATGCTGTGTGAAGCACAATGCAGGCTTCCTTTGTAACAGATTCTATACACAGTCTGAGAGGATCACAGATCCCTTCTAGCTAATGTGCCCCAATCAGTTCAGAAAATAAAGTCCACTCCAAAATGTCCTTTACAGCTAAGTAGCCAATTGTGTTAAACCACGACTAGATGTGGTGCTCCGGATGTGACTGTCCAGGCTCTACAGGATATGTCGTGCTATGTGACAACGCATCATAGCTTCAGCAAGTCAGGCACTATCATCACCTTTTGAAAATGGCATTACCTTTTAATGTGAGTGATTAACAGGTTGTTTTAAAGAAACATGTGTGGAGAAAAAAATACTACCTAAATTGCCTTAGTCTCTTTCCTTTAATTGTCATGAGTGCTCAAAACAACAGTTGGTTTATGGAGGAAGGTCTGTTCTGTAAGCAGGGTCAAATGGCATCTGGCCTGATGAGATTTGCCTGCACTAGAATGAAAGCACCGCAGATCAGCCATGAGACAGAGGCCTCTCATCACAAGGCATTACACTGAGGGAGGGAATCGGGTACTCAGGCTTGGAACATGGGCTGCTACTGGCCCTCCACTGCAGTTTGTGGAAGGTCACACAGAAATCAGTACTTCAGTTTCCTTATCTGTACTGAGGGAGTGGATGATGAACTTTAATGCCCTTTGTAGCTTCGAAATTACAGACCTTCAAGAGTCTATTGGGAGACTACCCTTGTATTATCCCTTCAAAATGTGTGGGAATGTCAGAGACCAGCAGGGCCTCCCAGCAGTTAGAGGAAATAGTTACTGATTAGTCACATCCTGTGTATGATGCTAAGTTTGTCATGCCCAGTTCAATAAGAATGAGCAACTACATCTAGGGACTGCTTTTTCTTTAAATAAGATTTTATTTTATTTAACTCATAATTTAATGTTTACATGAGTATATTACATATATACTTATGCATCTGAAACTATTTTCCATTCACTACTGTGGAGGAAAAATAAGCAAAAATGTTTCCACTATTAAAAGTGTATAGTATTTAATAAGTACATTAATTATTTACCCAGATTCTCTTTTTTAAAATTAACTTATTTATTTTTACATATACATTTATATTATTATACTTGTATATAATAAACTACTTATAATAAGAAGTACTGTGAAACAATCAGGAATTATATAAATGTTATCATAGTGTTTTGACTATTTGTATATGGCAGCCTTGAAGAAAACATCTTTCCATCTTGGTATGTCTAAAATTCTGAATGTAAATCAATATCTATCATATCTCATCATTACCAACTTAAAGCATTTATCTAGACCTAAAAACATTGTAACACTTAAACAACTATACTTAATTGTAAAACCAAACTATCTGGTCTTCAACCCCATCAGAGCCTTGAGAAGGAATAAAATTAATTACCTGAGTAAACAGGGAGTGCAGGTTAGCAGCTTAATGGCTCAAAAATAAAAGATTGTACAATCACTCCACTTACTCTGGTCCTAAAATAAGCTATTCCAAGGAGGCAGAGGCATATTGCATGGCTCTTGTACATAGAAAATTAAGTGAGTCCAGGATAGCCCAGGCTACACAGAGAAGCCCTGTCTCAAAAAAATATTAAATAAAGTAGATTAGTTGACTAATCCCACTGGGGATTACTCATCCATAATATGAGTAACCAACTAATGAATTTTTTTCCAACATCAACTCAATCATTTGTAGAAGAGAATGATTATGTGATTTAATAAGGCAAAGGTAAAATCATGATATTATTATCATTACAAGTTTACCAGAAATTGTAATCTCCACACTGAAGTACATGTCCCGAATATTTCAAATTTAAGATTTAAAAAAAAATATTATTTTGTTCATTTAAAAACCCTATAGTTTTACATTTTTTTTTCTGATTATTAAGGTTGGATTTAGAACAATGCTTAACTGATAAACAGCTAATTTTCAACTATACCTCTAAAACATGTGGAGGTTATTTGACAAAATTCTAAAGAATTGTCTTTACCATTTAGGTTAGTTTTTGTGGGAAAATGGTCCATATTGAGACATAAAATTACAATATATTAGTTCATAACACTGACAAAATCATAGAAGAAAACTTCCCCAACCCAAAGTTTATGGGGTCTATATACATTCAAGAAGCTTATAGAACACCAAGTAGATTGGATCAGAAAATAAAATCCTCCCTTCACATAATAATAAAAACACTAAATGTACAGAACAAAAAAAAGAGTACTAAATGCTACAAGGGAAAAAGGCCAAGTCACATATTAAGGCAAACCTATCAAATTTACATCAGACACCTCAACAGAGACTATGAAAGCAAGAAAGGTCTGGGCTGATGTCATGCACACATTAAGAGACCAGAGATGCCAAAACATAATATTAAATCCATTAAAAGTCTCAGTCACCATAGATGGAGAAAATAAGATACCACAACAAGACCAAATTTAAATTGTACCTATCCACTAATCCAGCCCTAGAGAAGATTCTAGAACAAAAACTTCAATCCAAGGAGGCTAACTACACCTAGGAAACACAGGAAATAAATAGCCACACATTTGAAAAACAAAAAGAAAAATGCACACACACACACACACACACACACACGCACACACATGCATGCATGCACTCTACATCAAAATAACAGGGATTACTATCTCTCAACATCAATAGCCTCAACTCTCCAAATAAGACAGAGGCTAACATAATGTAATAAGGTTCTCCAAGCAAAGAGGCCAAGAAGGAAGCTGGAGTAGCCATTCTACTATCTAATAATAAAATAGACATTCAACCCAAATTAATCAAAATACATAGATAAAGGACACTTTATACTCATCAAAGAAAATCCACAAAAATGACATCTCAATTCTAAACAGCTATGCCTCAAACACAAGGGCACCAAATTTCATAAAAGAAGCATTACTAAAGCTTAAATTGCACTTGAATCCCACACATTAATAGTAGGAGACTTCAATACACCACTCTTACCAATCACAGATCATCAAGACAGAAACTAAACAGAAAAATAAGGAAAGTAACAGACATCCTGAATCAAATGGACCTAACTGATATCTACAGATCATCTCACTGAAAAAAAAAAAAAAAAAGAATATATTATCTTCTCAGAACCTCTTGGAACCTTCTCCAAATTGACCATAAACTCAGTCACAAAACAAATATCAACAGATATAAGAAGATTGAAATAGTTCCTTGCATTTTATCAGACTACCCTGGATTAAAGCAGGAATTCAACAACAACAGAAACAACAGAAAGCCTACTGAGTAACTCCCTACTCAATGACCACTAGTTCAGAATGAAATAAAGAAATCAACGACTTTCTAGAATTCAATGAAAATGAAGTAGCAACATATCCAAACCTATGGGACACAATGAAAGTAGTGGTAAGAGGGAAGTTCATAGCACTAATCATCTTATTAAGGAAATTGGAGACATTGCATACTAGCAAATTAGCAGCATACATGAAATGTCTAGAAAGAAGAAGCAAACACATGAAAGAGGAGTAGATGACAAGAAATCATTAAGTCCTGGGTGAAATAAAAAAAACCAACAGTTGGTTCTTTGAGAAAATCAACAAAATAGACAAACCCTTAGCCAAACTAACTAAAAGCAGAGGGAGCATATACAAATTAACAAATTCAGAAATTAGAAGAGGAATATAAAACCGGACACTGAGAAATCAAAAAATAATATCTGTACATCTTACTTCAAAAGCCTATATTCCATAAAATTGGAAACTGTAAAGGAAATGGATGTTTTTTTCACTTACTAAAGTTGAATCAATATCAGATAAACAGTTTTAAAAGTCTTATAATCCCTAGGAAATAGAAAATGGCATCAAAATTGCCCCACCAACAAAATTCCAGCACCAAATGAATTTTAACTCAGAATTCTACCAGACATTGAAAGAAGAACTAATACAACACTCTTCAAACTATTCCACAAAATAGAAACAAATGGAACATTGCCAAACTCACTCTATGAAGCCACACTCACCCTGATAACTAAGCCACAGAAAGTCTCAATAAAGAAAAAGAATTTTAGACCAATGTAATTAATGAACATTGATGCAAAACTACTCAATAAAATAGTTGCAAACTGAATCCATAAGCACATCAAATTCATCATCCACCATGAGCAAGTAGGCTTCATGCCAGGGATGCAGGGATGGTTCAACATATGAATATTACCACAAATAAAATCTGTAAACAAATGCAGGAGGAGGCAAACAAGAGGGCTGAAAAGTTAAAAGAGTCATGAAAAGAGGCACTTGAAGAATTTCAGAAAAATATAAATAACCAGATGAAGGAAATCATTAAAACAGTCCAAGACATGAAGATAAAAATGGAAGCTATGATACAGGAACACACAGAAGAAAAACATGATCAAGAGACATCAGAGAAGAAAACAAGCATCTCAGAGGTGGCCTTATCTAACAGATTGCAAGAAATGGAAGAACGAATATCGGGACTTGAAGATACAATCACACAACTGGAAACAACCATCTAGGGGAAATGCTAAATCTGAAAAGTTCCTGACACAGAGCATTCAAGAAACAAACGACAACATGAAAAGACGAAACTTGAGAATAATAGGGATTGAAGAAGGCAACCGACTCCACAGCCCAGAAAATATCTTTAATAGAATAATAAAAGAAAATTTCCCCAATTTGAAGGAGATGCACACGAGCATACAAGTGGCCTACAGAACAAATAGAATAGACCTGAAAAGAAAATCTTCCCGCCACATATTAATAACAACACAAAATATGCAGAACAAGGAAAAAATATTAAAAGCGGCAAGAGAAAAAAGCCGAGTAACATATGAGGCAAACCTATCAAAATTACTCCTGACTTCTCAGCAGAGACCATGAAAGCCAGAAGGGCCTGGTCAGAGGTTCTGCAAACCCTAAGAGAAGCCAGATACCACGCAAGACTACTATATCCAGCAAAATTATCAATAACCATTGATGGAGAAGACAAGATATTCCATGACAAAAACAAATTCAAACAGTACCTATCCACAAATCCGTCTTTACAGAAGCTACTAGAAGGAAAACTCCACCCCAACTGGTCAAACTACAACCAAAACTACATAGGAAATAGGTAACTATACCATTGCAAAATCACAACCTCACAAAATCTCGACTGTTACAAATACCAAAAATAAGGGGACTTACCAATCACTGGTCATTAATATCTCTCAACGTCAATGGTCTCAATTCTCTAATAAAAAGACACAGACTAATGGAGTGGATGCATAAATATGACCCAACATTCTTCTGCATTCAAGAAACACATCTCAACCATGAGGACAAACATTGCCTCAGAGTAAAAGGTTGGGGAAAAATATTCCAAGCAAGTGGTCACAAGAAACAAGCTGGGGTAGCCATTCTAATATCTAGTAAAATAGACTTTCAACCAAAATTAATCAAAAGGGATAAGGATGGACACTTCGTACTCGTCAAAGGTAAAGTCAACCAAGAAGACATCACGATTTTGAACATCTATGTTCCAAATACAAGGGCTCCCACATTTGTAAAAGAGTTATCAACAAAGTTTGCCCCACTCATTGATACCCACACATTAATAGTGGGAGACTTCAACACCCCACTTTCACTCAAGGATAGGTCTTTGATTCAAAAACTAAGCCGGGAAATAATCTCATTAACCAATGTCATGAATCAAATGGATCTAACAGATATCTACAGAACTTTCCACCCAAACGCAAAGGCTTATACCTTTTTCTCAGCACCCCATTGAACATTCTCTAAAATTGATCACATAGTTGGTCACAAAGCAAACCTCAACAGATACAAGAAGATTGAAATAATACCTTGTATCTTATCATATCACCATGGTCTAAGGCTGCAATTCAACAACAACAGAAATAACAAAAAGCATACTAACATGTGGAAACTAAACAACTTTCTATTTAATGATACATGGGTCATGGAAGAAATAAGGGAAGAAATAAAAGACTTCCTGAAATTCAATGAAAATGATGGAACAACATACCCAAATTTGTGGGACACATTGAAAGCAGTGCTAAGAGGAAAATTCATAGCACTAAGTCCCTTTAAAAAGAAAATGGAATCATCCACATAAACAACTTAACAACACATCTGGAAGCTCTAGAAAAAAAAGAAGCAGAAACACCCAAGAGGAGTAGATGCCTAGAAATAATCAAACTCAGGGCTGAAATTAACAAATTAGAAACTAAGAAAACAGTCCAAAGAATCAACAAAACTAAGAGCTGGTTCTTTGAGAAAATTAACACAATAGACAATCTGTTAGCCAATCTAACTAAAAGACAGAGAAACACTATCCAAATTAACAAAATCAGAAATGAAAAGGGAGACATAACAACAGACACCAAAGAAATACAAAGAATCATAAGAACCTACTTTAAAGGCATTTATGCCACAAAATTTGAAAATTTAAGGGAAATGGACAAATTTCTCGACCGATTCCATTTGCCAAAATTGAATCAAGACCAGATAAACAAATTAAATAACCCTATTTCGCCTATAGAAATTGAAGCAACCATTGATAGTCTCCCAACCAAAAAAAGCCCAGGGCCAGATGGTTTCAGTGCAGAATTCTACCAGTCCTTCAAAGAGGAGCTAATACCGATACTATTCAAACTATTCCGAAAGATAGAAATGGACAGAATATTACCAAATTCCTTCAATGAGGCCACAGTCACATTAATACCTAAACTCAACAAAGACCCAACAAAAAAAGAGAATTTCAGACCAATTTCTCTTATGAACATTGATGGAAAAATACTCAACAAAATACTCGCAAAGCGAATACAACAGCATACCAAAGACATCATTCACCATGACCAGGTAGGATTCATTCCAGGCATGCAGGGATGGTTTAACATATGGAAATCCATCAATGAAATCCATCATATAAACAAACTGAAAGAGAAAAACCACATGATCATCTCTTTAGATGCAGAAAAAGCATTTGACAAAATCCAACACCCGTTTATGTTTAAAGTTCTGGAGAGATCAGGAATACAAGGCTTTTATCTAAACATAATAAAGGCTAAATACAGCAAACCAACAGCCAATATTAAATTAAATGGAGAGATACTCAAGGAAATCCCTCTAAAATCAGGAACCAGACAAGGCTGCCCTCTGTCCCCACATCTCTTCAATATAGTTCTTGAAGTTCTAGCCAGAGCAATAAGACATCAAAAGGAGATCAAGGGGATCCAAATGGGAAAGGAAGAAGTCAAATTATCCCTATTTGCAGATGATATGATAGTGTATATAAGTGACCCCCAAAATTCCACCAGAGAACTCCTATAGCTGATAAACACCTTCAGCAAATTGACACGATACAAAATAAACTCAAAAAAGTCAGTAGCTTTCCTGTATACAAATGACAAACAGGCAGAGAAAAAAATTAGGAAAACTACTCCTTTCACGATAGCCACAAACAATATAAAATATCTAGGAGTAACTCTAACCAAGAAAGTGAAGGACTTATTCAAAAAAACTTTAAACCTCTGAAGAAAGAGATTGAAGTTGACATCAGAAGATGGAGGGATTTACCTTGTTCATGGATTGGGAGAATCAACATAGTAAAAATGGCCATCTTACTAAAAGCAATTTAAAGATTCAACGGAATCGCTATCAAAATACCTACAAAATATTTTGAAGATATTGAAAGATCAATTCTCAAATTCATAGGAAGAAATAAAAAACACAGAATAGCAAAAACAATCCTATACAATAAAAGATCCTCTGGAGGAATCTCCATACCTGATCTCAAGCTGTAATACAGAGCAACAGTAATTAAAACAGCATGGTATTGGCAAAGCAATAGGCTGGTGGATCAATGGAATCGAACTGAAGACCCAGAGATGAATCCACACACATTTGCTCACTTGATTTTTGACAAAGAAGCCAAATCTATTCAATGGAAAAAGGATAGCATCTTCAACAAATGGAGCTGGACTAACTGGATGTCTACATGTAGAAAAATGCAATTAGACCCTTATTTGTCACCATGCACAAAACTCAAGTCCAAGTGGATTAAAGACCTCAACTTAAAACCAGAGACATTAATTCAGTCAGAGGAAAAAGTGAGGAAGAGCCTGGGACACATAGGCACAGGAAACAACTTCCTGAACAGTATACCAACAGCCCAGGCCTTAATGTCGACAATTAATAAATGGGACCTCATGTGGCTGAGAAGCTTCTGTAAGGCAGGAGACACTGTCAGTAGAACAAAGCGACAGCCTACAGACTGGGAAAAGACCTTCACCAACCCTTCATCTGACAAAGGTTTAATATCCAAAATATATAAAGAACTCAAGAAATTAAACACCACAAAACCAAACAACCCAATTGTGAAATGGGGCTTGGAACGACACTGAGATTCCATCTTACACCCATCAGAATGGCTAAGATCAAAAACTCAAATGACACCATATGTTGGTGAGGATGTGGAGAGAGAGGAACACTCCTTCATTGCTGGTGGGAATGCAAACTAGTACAACCACTTTGGAAAGCTATCTGGCGCTTTCTCAGAAAAATGGGAATAGGGCTTCCTCAAGACCCAGCTATCCCACTCCTTGGAATATACCCAGAAAATGCCCTACCACACAACAGGGACATATGCTCAACCATGTTCATAGCTGCTTTATACATAATAGCCAGAACATGGAAACAGCCTAAGTGTCCCTCGGTAGAAGAATGGACTAAGAAACTGTGGTATATTTACATGATGGAATACTACTCAGCTATTAAAAATGAGGAATTCCCGAAATTTGTGGACAAATAGATTGATCTAGAAATTATCATAATGAGTGAGTTCACCCAAAAGCAAAAAAGACAAACGGTATATACTCACTTATATCAAAACACTAGTCCAAGGGATACGTACCATGAAAATCTTTACTTACCAAGAAAGTGGGTCAGAGGAGAGGATATCTGATTGAGACGTTAGGCAAGAGTAGCATGGAAGAAAGAGGAAATAGTAGGACCCCCAGGGTCCTGGAAACCTACAAGAAGAACTTTATGACAGGCAGATCTGGATCCTGGGGTCCTCCTCAAACTAAGGCACCAGCCAAGGAGAATATAGGCAGTAAGCTTCGAACCCCTACCAAGACCTAGCTGACGAACATGATACTCTCCACCGTTGAGTGAAGAGTGAGATCTGACTCTCACATGAACTCTGGTGCCCCTTTTCTGACCATGTCCGCTGGACGGGGAGACCTGGTGGCACTCAGAGGAAGGATAGCTAGTTACCAAGAAGAGACTTGATATTCTGAGAGCATATATAGGGGGAGGAGGTCTCCCTCAGTCACAGACATAGGGGAGGGGAGAAGGGGAGAAATGGGAGGACGGGAAAAATGGGAGGAAACAGGGGAAGGGCTAACAATCGAGATGTAATATGAATAAATTAATAAAAAATGTCAAAAAACATATGAATATTACCAATGTAATTCACTATATCATCTCATTAGATGCAGCAAATGCCTTGGATAAAATCCAACAACCTGTCATGATGAAAGTCTTGGATAGATCAGGGATACAAGACCCATGCCTAAACATTATAATTACTACATACAGGAAGCTGATAGCCAACCTTAAATTAAATGGAGAGAAACTCATAGCAAGTCCACTAAAATCAGAAACAAGAAAAGGCTGCCTACTCTCTCCATATCTCTTCGATATAATACCTGAATATCTACCTAGAGCAAGAAAACTCAAGATCAAGTGAATACAAATAGGAAATGAAGAAGTCAAAGTATTCACTATTTGCAGATGATATGACTTTTGACAAAGAAGTCAAAACCATACAATGAAAAAAAGAAAGCATCTTCAATAATTAGTACTCACCTACATGTAGAAAAATGCAAATACAACCATGTTTATCACCCTGCATAAAACTCAAGTCCAGGTGGATCAGTTACACTCAGTCTACAAGAAGAGAAGGTGGGGAAGAGCTTTGAACTCACTGGCACAGGAGACAGCTTTCTGAACAGAACACCAATAACTCAGACTCTACAATGAACAATTAATAAATGGGACCTCTTGAAACTGAAAAGCTTCTGAAAGGCAAAAGACACTGTCAATAGAATGAAATGATACTCTTCAGATTGGGAAAAGGTCTTCAACAATTCTACTTCTGGCAAAGGGCAAATGTCCAAATATATAAAGAATCCAAAACATTAAAAACCAACAAACAAGTGCTAGTGAGATGGCTAAGAGGTTAAGAACATCTTAACCTCTGCTCTTCCAGAGGTCCTGAGTTTAATTCCTAGCAACCACATGGTGGTTCACAACAACCTATAATGTGACTTGATGCCCTCTTCTGGCCTCCAGGTATAAATCAGTCATATATATTAAATAAATAAATAAATAAATAAATCTTTAAAAACAATAACAAACAAACAAAATAACCTAATTAAAAATCGGGTAAAAAGCTAAACAGAATTTTCCACAGAACAATATTAAATAGCTAAGAAACACTTAAAGACACTCTCAACATCCTTAGTCATCAGGAAAATGTAAATCTAAACAACTTTGAGATTCCTTCTTACACCTGTCAGGATGGGTAAGATCAAAAATTCAGTGACAGCATATGCTGGCTAACATATGGATAAAAAGGAACACTGCTCCACTGCTGATGAGAGCACAAACTTGCACAACCACTTTGGAGATCAATTTGGCACCTTCTCAGAAAATTGGAATAGTTCTACCTCAAGACCTGGCTATACAAATCCTGGTTATACACCCAAAAGATGCTGCACTATACAACAAGGACATATGATCACCTATGTTCATAGCAGCTTTATTTGTAATAGCCAGAATCTGGAAACGACGTAGATGTCCTTCAGTTGAAGAATGGATAAAGAAACTGTGGTACACTTACACAATGGAATACTACTCTGCTATTAAAAACAAAGAAATCATGGAATTTGCAGACAAATGGATGGAATTAGAAAAGATCATCCTGAATGAAGCAACCCAGACCCAGAAAGACATACATGGTACGTACTAACTTATAAGTGGATTACAGCCATATAGTACAATTCACAGACACAAAAAAGGTAAGTAACAAGGATGCAAGGGAGGATGTTCAAATCTCAATGAGAAGGGGAAACTGAACTGACAGAGGTAGTGGTTGAAGAGAGGGAACAATGTAGGACAAGGAAGGTAGAGAGATATGAGGGTGAACCTCTCACCTGGTGGGAGAGCAGGAGCAGGAGGACAGAAGACCTGCAGAGAAAAGAGAAACTATGGGGAGGAGAATGTCTGTGACAAGCTGAAGACCCAAGTCAGTGGGAATATGAAGTGAAATCTGGCGGAGACTCTTAGTAGCAGGGGACATAGTGACTGAAGAAAATACCCTCTAACTAGACAAGACTCCTGGTAGAGGGAGAGAAACAACAACCTGCTCACAAAAACTTTGACCCAAAATTTATTCTGCATACAAGATGTGCAGGCATAAAGATAGAGCAGATAGAGCAGAAATGGAGGGAAAGTCCAATCAATGCCTGGCCAAGACACACCCCATGGAAGAGATCCAACCTCTGACATTATTAACAATATTCTGCTCTGCTTGCCTAGCACTTGTCCTCTGAGAGGCTCCACTCAGCAGTAACTTGAAACAAATGCTGAGACTCACAGCCAAACAATGGACATGCCTAGACAGTGTCATGGAAAAGTAGAGGAAGGAGAAAAGGACCTGGAGGTTACAGGAGCTCCAAAAGAAGACAAGCAGAATTTACTAGCCAAGGCTCAGAGGGGCTTGTTGGGACTGAACCATCAACCAAGGACCGCTAGTGGACAGGACCTAGACCTCCTACACAGATGTAGCCAATGGGCAGCTCAGTCTTCATGTGGGTCCTCTAGTAATGTGAGCCAGGGCTGTCTCTGACATGGACTCTGTTGTCAGCTTTTTGATAGATTCATCCTGGTGTGACTGCTTTGCCAGACAACAGGGGAAGAGAATACAGATAGTGCTGATATGACTTGATAAGCTGGGGTGGATGGGAAGGGGTTCTGGGGTATAGGTTGGGGGAGAGGGAGGGAGGATGGGACTTGGAGGAGAGGAGAGATGAGGCTATGACCAGGATATAAAGTGAATAAAAATATAAATGAATTTTTTCAAAAGGAGAGAAAGAAAAGACTTTGAAAAAAAAGATATGGACAAAGTAGGACTGACATATATTCAAACTGAATTTTTCACAAATATATATTGATATCAACATTTACCATTATCTTAAAAATAACACAGTGTTTTGATATAAGTGAGTATATACCATTTGCCTCTTTTTGCTTCTGGGTGAACTCACTCATTATAATAATTTCTAGATCAATTCATTTGTCCACAAATTTCGGGAATTCCTTGTTTTTAATAGCTGAGTAGTATTCCATCGTGTAAATGTACCACAGTTTCTTAGTCCATTCTTCTACTGAGGGACACTTAGGCTGTTTCCATGTTCTGGCTATTATGTATGAAGCAGCTATGAACATGGTTGAGCATATGTCCCTGTTGTGTGATAGGGCATTTTCTGGGTATATTCCAAGGAGTGGGATAGCTGGGTCTTGAGGAAGCCCTATTCCCATTTTTCTGAGAAAGCGCCAGATAGCTTTCCAAAGTGGTTGTACTAGTTTGCATTCCCACCAGCAATGAAGAAGTGTTCCTCTCTCTCCACATCCTCGTCCAAGGGATAAGTACCATGAAAAACTTTACTTACCAAGAAAGTGGGTCAGAGGAGAGGACATCCTATTGAGACTTTAGGTGAGAGTAACATGGAAGAATAAGGAAATATTAGGACCCACAGGGTCCTGGAAACCTACAAGAAGAACTTTATGACAGGCAGATCTGTGTCCTGGGATCCTCCTCAAACTAAGGCACCAGCCAAGGAGAATATAGGCATTAAACTTCGAACCCCTACCAAGACCTAGCCGAAGAACATTGAGTGGAGAGTGAGATATGACTCTCACATGAACTCTGGTGCCCCTTTTCTGACAACTTTCCCTGGATGGGGAGGCCTGGCGGCACTCAGAGGAAGGATAGCAAGTTACCAAGAAGAGACTCGATATTCTAAGAGCATATATAGGGAGAGGAAGTCTCCCTCAATCACAGACATAGGGGAGGGGAGAAGGGGGGAAGTGTGAGGGAGGGAAGAATGGGAGGCAAAAGGGGAAGGGCTAACAACCGAGATGTAATATGAATAAAATAATAAAATGGAAAAAAAAACACAGTGAACTTTTTGAATGTGGAAGTAGATAATGAACCATCAGGGCTGATATTATAATGTCCAGTTTCCCAGGCAGGGACCAGTAGCCTAGCCTAAGCTAGACATGAGACAAATGGGGGCAGGTCATAGTCCCTAATAAGCATGAACCTTAAAGTTTGATTAGCAGCTCAACTTTCTGGAAGACATAAGCAGAGGCACAGTGACTAATAAATGTTAAGCCTTTCTTCCAGGTATTTTTTGCATTGACAGCATTAATAATGTGCAGACAAATGTGTACAGTAAAAAAATAAGAGAAGACAAAATATATAGCCATATAATAGATTACAACCAGGTTTCGATGACAAGTTTATATATTACAGAATTGGTCATTTTCGCTTTGGAAAAGCAGTAAAGAGTTTGAGGTGTATAGTTGGGCTAGCTCTCTGAATCTTTTCTCCACTCTCCTTTCAGCTTTAAACAACTTGGTACAAGCTTTTGAAAGGAGGAGCAAAGAAATGACCCTGCTCCTATAAGTGCCTTTAGACAGGACCTCAAGGTCTGCCAGCTTGGCTGAGCAGCACACATCATGCCAAGCCTTCAGCACTGTGACATGAGTGCCTGCCACCCCATTGCAACAGCCAAGCCCACTGTCCTGACCTCCACCTCACTCCTATGACCTTGACACCAGGAGTTCCGATGAACAACTCGGTTTCCACCTCCACAGTTCTTCCAGGGAGGCACACTAGACCTTATTTAGAATAGTTCTTGCTGCATGAGCCAAAAAGTGCTATTTCTGCCCTTTCTTGACCCTAAGTTTGGTAGCTGCAATTTAAAACATTCAGGCTGTCTAATCTTTATTTTCCATGGGTTAGTATTTTTATGTTAATGTATTTGTGCCACTGTTTGCTTGACTTTAAAGCAAAAATGCCACTCTCCACCCAAAAATGGCCACTGGCAGTTTGACAACAAACCTACTTCTTTAACTTTTTTTTTTTTTAAATGTGAATCATGCATCAGAAAACAAACACAATCACTTCCAGTAGCATATAAAATCTTCCTAATGGACAATTTTTTTTAAGCCTAGCAATTTTCTTTCCCATTATTTGTCTTCTTGCTTATATACTTGCAATGCCTCAGACAGCTTTAGGGATAATACAAACAGATACCACCTTAAATACAGTGATAACAGCCTTGATAGTTCAGGGTATTTGTGGGAATTTATTGCGAGGCACCATCTTGTTACTCATTATGTTGAATATCTTCATGTCATGTTATTAGGTCCAGGGGCAAAGTCATTTTTTTTATTGCTCTGAGTACTGAATAAACACTTAAATATTTGAAAAAGTTATATATTATTGAATCGAGTTTGTATTATTCATCTAAGAAATGTAAATTACACCAACTGCAGGGACAACTTTTTTTTTTCTTTGAACTTTATAGAATTTTTGAATTGCTTTTCAGTTATACTTAATGACACCCTCTAGGGTCTAGAGGCAGTTACATTTTTTTTTTAAGTTTTAAAATATAAAGATCAGGAAATAATAAGCAATAGTCAAGAGTCCCATTTGTTAGAATTAGAATAAGCATATGGTGTAATACAGTAGTCTAATGCAAACTCCTTTTGCTCCTCACCCATAGCTGAAGAATTTCTCTAGAAACATCTTTGTAGAAAAATTTCAAAATGTGGTAGAATTACAATAGCACTAAGTGTGTTCTGAAAATTGATACAATGGCAAAGACATTCATTTATATGTTAATGAAACATTATTTTCATCTTGGAATAATTTGAAGTCAGGTCTTATAAGCTGGGAAAATGTGAATATTGTAAGATGTGTCAACAATTTCTAGTAATTAATGCTTTTTTTTTTTTTAAAGAGAATCAGTACTTCTTCCTTTATAAGATTTGTGCAAAATGAAAAAGAAAAAGGATTGTGTGTATCTTAGAGAAATTAAACATTTTAAAAATATTGTCCTTGGAGCATAGTATTTCACTCCAAGTCTATTTTTAATAGCTTCTTATTATGCAGCTCTTCCTGGTTTGGAACGCACTGTGTATATCAAGCTATCCTTGAAATCACAAAGATCTGTCTGCCTTTTCCTACCAGGTGCTGGGATGAAAGAGTGACTTATAATACCCAACATGTTTTTAACATTTTAATAGTTATTTTTCTTTAAAAGAAGAGTAAAGAAACTAACATTTAAGCGAAGTGATAGAATAGTTAATGAAAACAAAAAACAAGCAAAAATCAAAGTTCTACTGACAAGGTCCCTAGAGCTTTGAAAATCTAAAAAACCTTAGTGTAAACCAGTATGAGCATGTTGTTTTAATATTGTTAATTAAATATATTACTTATGTTCACAAATTTCAAAATTCTACAAAATCATAAATTTATCATTTTTATTAGCAGTGTAATGCAAATAAGCCACTTTTTAGTTTCCAATTATTTGTAATTGGCCATGTCATGCTTATGATAAAACTCAACAGAACAACAATAATTATGTATATATTTTACACTTATTGAAAGAAATACTATGACATAAATCCTCCTATCACAGATGTCTGAAGATACTCTGCATCTAGAAATAGTTACTAGGTTGCCATAAGTCTATTTATATCAAATGTACCTTTGTTTTTAGGATTAGTTTATTTATTATTAGAGACAAACTTAGGAATGAAAGGAACATAGGCGCACCTACATGAGGTCAAGTTATAAATGCAGAGGTCAAGTTATAAATGCAGAGGTCAAAGACAACATTTTAGGCTAAGTTCATCCCTTCCTCCTTCACACAGGTGTTTATAGAATGGAACTCAGGTGCTCAGACTTGTTTCACAAACACTTTTAACAACAGAGCATCTCCGGCACTGACTTTAACTTTACCTGTCATTTCGTAATATTCTAGAAGGATCTATACATTGGATTAAAGCTGTGAATTTTAAGCAGTTATTGACAGCAACATTGTATAACATGTTTCCTTGTGGATATTGACTCAACACAACACAATGCTGCTTTGGTCTCATGCCACTGTAAGTTAAAGGTTCAAAAACATCCATTCATTAACTGAAGAGTTAATCTGAGTGTTGTAATTATGGGCAACATGTTATCAACCCAGGCATTTGGAGAGTAGATCTTACTTCATTAGACTTATAGGTTGATAAATCCACATTAATCGATTCAATGTCAATCCTAGGAAGGGGAAATGCTATATATTGGTAAATATTTGCTTAGCAAGTCCCACAATTCCAGACCATTTGACACATTACTTTTAAAATATATAATTTCTAATGTATTCTGTTGATTTCTTTATTATCTGTGTACAATTTGAATGTAATACGAATAAAAGCTAAAATTTTATTTTAGGATTTACAAAAATATTTTTATAACAATATATAAATGTATTTTTCCACTAAATTGCTGTGTTGAAAGTTATTTCCATAAAAAATTATTTTAAAATTGAGTGTGGGAAAATATTTTGTCTAATTCTATAATCTTTTGTGGGGGGAGATGCATATTTCAAAACAATCACACAAAAAAGAATTGTTTATGTCTTGAAGCACTCTAGATTATTCTCTGGAAATAAAGAGTAGTTATTCAGTTTCCATTATTTGGTGCATATTCTAGCTTATGCCAGAAAACATAGGAAAGAAATCAAGGTCAATATTTGATGGCATGTCTTAGCTTTTAAAGCATATATTTATGAGTTCCCCTTTGGGAAAAAAATGGGTGTCCTTGAATGGACTAAGTGACTAGTTTGAGTAATCTTTATATTGATTCAGTACAGGATTGTAGTCAGATTTTATTACTTATATGTGTACTCATGTGCAAGATAAGTCATCTCATTTCCCTGAGTTTTCTGCTTTTATTTATTACTTTATTTATAATCTTTATATGAATACAGCATTTATATCATCTCCACCTCTCTCTCGCCCCCACTTATGTCTTCCCATGTACTCATTATGACTCAAATTCAAAAATGTAGAGAAAATTTAATCCAGCATCATGGCTGCTCTGATCAAATCCAAAGACTGTCTAGGTCTGTGTGCTCCAGCTGGCATGCAGACACACCCTTAATACACACCTTTAATCCCAAACAATGAGGGTAAAGTTAGTTGGTAGAATGAAGCACCCATGCTTAAGAGTGATGTCTAATTGAGGGGCAGAAAAGTGACAAACTATAGAAAGATTTGACAGAATGAGTCAGAGATAGGATATGTCCAACTCTTCTGAGAACAGAGAGGAAAGAATGGCAACTTAAGGCAGAGCAGTTCAGAGGGAGGGAGGGAACAGTGTTAGTGAGACAGTTTTACAGAGACAGGTTGAAGAGAGAACAAGCTAGACACAGGTGAAGATAGGACAAGCCAGAGAATGAGAAGGAGCTGAGAGAGGGGATTAAGCTAGAACAGCTGAATTTAACGAGCCAGCCAGGGTTCGGAAAGGGTGATATTATTCAACAGTAAGTCTCAGAGGTTGAAAACATTCCAGCCCACATTAGTTTTTATTGAGGCTAGAAGTTTCTAGAAATAGGCCAAGGTTAGCAGATCGAAGCTTACTGCCTCTGAAACTACAGTTGCATTAGGAGCATTAAAGTTGCTTTTTATACATTTTATACATTACATATTTATTAGCAGTGCAAATGTGTCCTATTTAGTCCATTGAGTGCTGCTCATATGTAAATGTGTTTAGGCATGAACATTTGGACTCTTGTTCTCTCTGTCTAGTCACTCCTAGCTTCCCCTATCTCTGTTGCCATGTCAACAGGTATTATTATTTTTCAAGTCTTTTCATGCATCCATGTTGATGAGATATCATGAATACAACTTTCCTGTCATGTAAAGAAGACACTTGTCACAGTGTCATAGTAGGTTCTGGTTCTCTGGGCTTAAATTCTTTTTGTTGACTCTTGCAACACTTCTTGGGTATTATATAGAAGGCATGTCACGTGATGTAGATTGACCAATTGGGTTGGGGTTGTGGCCACATGGTCATTTATCCCCTGCCTTGTGGCAAGTTGTGGATCTTTGTAATACAGTCACCACCTCTTGCAAAAAGAAACTTTTTCTTTTCCTTTCCTTTTCTTTTTAAAAATTTTTTATTAAGTATATTTTATTTTTACACACACACACACACACACACACACACACACACACATACACACATATATATAAACTATCAGTAGCAAGAAGAACCATGAAACAACCAGGAATAGTATAAGTGTTATATTCTTAGTGTTTTGGCTATTTGTATTTGGAAGCCTTGAAGAAAACATCTTTTCTATCTTGGTGAGTCTAAAATACTGAACATAATTCATTATCTATCATATCTCATCATTATAAACTTAAAACATCTACCTAGACCTAAAAACATCTTAACCACTAAACAGCTAAGCTTAATTGTAAAACTAAACTATCTGATCTTCAATCTCATCAGAGACTTGAGATGGAATATAATTGATTACCTGAGTATACAGGGGATGTAGATTAGCAGCTTCCCCAATGAGAAGATGACAGAGACAGTTTTCTACCTGAACAGTCACCCAAAGCTCTCTATAATGTTGGAGCATCATCTTCAGTTTCTGGCCCAATACATCTGACAGACATATTTGTGAGGCAAGAAGTATTGAGGACTTGCTTACTCTGTCTTGGCAGAGTTTTGCCATCTACGCTTTCTTTTCCTTCTTTCTTTCTTTCTTTCTTTCTTTTTTTTTTTTTTTTTTTTTTTTTTTTTTTTTTGATGAGGGGTAAACTAATCTCCAATTACTACAAAAGTGTCTTATTCCTAAGAATCTCACAAAGATTAAATTGAAGATTGAAGTGTTTGGGACTAATTTCCTTGGCTGAAGAGAATTTAACATAGCCTAATATTGACTTTGTCATGTGGTTATTAGTGATCATTCTTATGTAGATCTCCAATAAGAGAGAATTAGGCAGTTTGTAAAGGAAGAAGAAATCAGGAAAGTTAACAATGGAAACAAAAGTTGTTCTAAAAGAGCTAACGAGAGCCTGGAACAGAATGGAATGAAGGAATTGGTGTCCTCAGTGCAAGAACACACCCAACTAATCCTGAAACTTCTAAAAGGAAAGAGCCTAAGAAATTCTGTGGTCCTAAAAAAACAAATCAAAGCCTATGCAAATATAATGCAATTCTACCTCAGTAGAAGAATGGATTAAAAAGAAACTGTGGTACATTTACACTATGGAATACTACTCAGCTATTAAATTCCCAAAATTTGCGGACAAATGGATTGAACTAGAAATTATTATAATGAGTGAGTTCACCCAGAAGCAAAAAGAGTCAAATGGTATATATTCACTTATATCTAGAAACTAGCCTAAGTGGCATGTCCCATGAAAGTCTTCACCTACCAGGAAAGTGGGTCAGAGGGGAGGACATCCTATTGGGACTTTAGCTGAGAGAAGTATAGGAGAATGGGGAAATAGAAGGACCCAGAGGGTCCTGGAAACCTACAAGAAGAACATTATGATGGGCAGATCTAGGTCCTGGGGTCCTGCTCAAACAATGTCACCAGCCAAGGACAGTATAGGCAGTAAACTTAGAAACCCTACCCAGACCCAGCCGATGAACAGGACATTCTCCACTGTTGAGTGGAGAATGGGGTCTGACTTTCACATGAACTCTGGTGCCCCATTTTTGACCACATCCCCTTATTGAGGAGGCCTGATGGCACTCAGAGGAAGGATAACAGGTCACCAAGAAGAGACTTGATACCCTAAGAGCATATACAGGGGGAGGAGGTCCCCATCAGTCACAGACATAGGGGAGGGGAATAGGGGGAAAGCAGGAGGGAGGGAGGAATGGGAAGACACAAGGGATGGGCTAACAATTGAGATGTAATATGAATAAATTAACAAAATATTTTTTAAAATGTAATTCAAGAAAGAGGCCAGAATTCATCCCAAGCAGGGAGCCAGAGTTGGCAGCATCAGTCACATTGTTCTGTCCTGAGAGACATGAAGCATTCCACAATAAAGAGTAATGGAATATTTCTCTGTGGTTATAGATTGACCTGTCATGTGGTAGAGTAGTCCCTGTATGGGTCCTGGAGTGGCCACTACACGAAGATGTGAATATAAAGCCTATATTGTATTGGAGATCCCAGATTTTTGGAGCTGCAAGAGTCATGAAATGTTTGCCAGGGATAGCTGGAAACAGGGAGTGTAACTAACCCAAAAGAAAGGGTTGCAGTCAGCCAATCTGGGAAGAAACACTGTCTAAGACCTTTGACTTTGGATGTAGAACTACAGGATTTAGTGTTGTCACTGTTGAGTTTTGGTCTAGTGTTTTCTCCCTACACTTCTATTCCTCCTTTTGGCATAGGTAATGAATATTCTGTGCCATTGTATGTTGAAAGTAAGTAATTTGTTTTGTTGTTGTTGTTGTTGTTATTGTAGTTGTTGTTCTGATTTTATAGGTGATTACAATTAAGATATTGCCTGGAGTCTCAGAAGAGAGTTAGACTTGGGACTCTTAAACTGTGAAGGCCTATGGGGACTTCTAAAGATGAGATAAATGTATTTTGTATTGAGATATGGATACAAGTCTATGAGAGAGAGGAATGTAATGATTCGAATGACGCTAAGCCTCTAGGTTCATATATATTAGTACACTTCTTCCCCAGTTGGTAGAACTGTTTTTGAAGGCTTAAGAGATGTCAGGATAGAGAAATTGGGTCTTAGGGGACTGGCTTTGAGGTTTCAGAACCCTATGGTACTTCCTGCTAGGTCTCTCTGCCTTCTTTGTTTGGCTAAAGGTATATGCTCTCAGCCATAATTCCAGCATTCTGTTTCCCTGCCTGTTGCCAGGTCCTCTAAAATGATGGTCATGGACTCACCATATGAAACTTTAAATATCAGTTAAGTTCTTTCTTTCACAAGGTTCCTTGCTCATGGCACTTTAGCCAGCAATAGAAAAGTAAGACACAGATATTTAAAACAGAGTTTAACAGATAATATTAACTGGCACTGTTGATATGTAAAGTTTGAAAGTAACTGCAAAATTTTCTTCTGGAATAGGTAACAAATGTTCCTGTCATATGAGCTACACTGATTCCTGATAATATGGCACAACTGCAGTGTATATGTGAAAGTAGCCATGGATGACACCACAACAAATTGTCGAACTGTGTACAAATAAAATTTTATTGACAAAAATGAATGGTAGGCACCATTTAGTCTAAAGGTCATAGTTTTATGGCCTATGAAATAATTAACAAACTACCTTGTTTCCTTTTTGAATTTCAAGAAGGGAACTTTGTATGCTTTCATTATTGTTCTCTTTACTATGTGGTGTGTTGTCTTCAGTAATTGTGAGCTGCTGTTTTTGAGCCAATATTTTATGTATATTTAAGAATTCGCCAAGATTTCCATGTAGCTAAGGATAACTGTGAAGTTTATGACCCTCCTGCCTCTATAGCCCTAGTGCTGGGATTCTGGTGTGCTTCACATGCATAATATAGGTGATGATGAACTTAGTGCAAATTAGGCAAGCACTCTACTAATTGAGCTACACTCCCCGAAGCTGAAGATTGTGATTTGGCGGGCAATAATTATATGCATAGGAAGCACAAGAAATCAAACAAACTACATAAATTTTGTCTATATAACAAAATTTTGACTAAAGAACATTAAGAGCAATTCAAAGAATTATATTCTTCTAAGTAACACATAACAAATTAAAGCAAAAATCACAGTGGAAACTTTTTTTAGTGTATGACCTGACATGAGTAAAATTGTATATATGGTAAATATAGCAAAATCACATTGTGCTCTTTTTAAATGAAGCAGAAGTCAATTCAACAATCCCAATGTTACTCTTGTATAGTAGTTTTGTTTGTAGATATATCATATTTGTTCATATAAAGACAGAGAAAGGGAAGAGAGAGAGAGAGAGAGAGAGAGAGAGAGAGAGAGAGAGAGAGAGTGAGAGAGAAGAACAGAAAGAACAAGGAGTAGGAGGTGGTGGTGGGAAAGAAGAAGAAGAAGTGTAGTACTCTAATCAGGAGAGTCTGTACTGGGAAGTACTAAATGAGAGCGGAGACCAGGTCGATGCAAAAGCAAGAGACTTTAATGTTCCAGTGAGCTGGGGTCTACCTGCACACAGGAGTCAGGCGACCCAAACAGAAGAATTTTAGGGCTTTTATATTCTTAGGCTGGGCAGATTTTGGTCACAGTTCCTGAAGGGGAGGAATAGGTGAAGTGGTGGAAACTTCACAGTTCCTCAGGCAGGTTGGGTGGAGATTGAGTCTCCAGAGAGTTTGCTTTATCTCAGCTAATCGCTCCGGTGGAGTTTCTGGAAACTGACTGCAGGTCTAGTTTATGGCAGTGCATGGTCATTCCTGAACCACAGGAAGAAGTGAAATAACCTGGAGACAAGTTCTCATACAGAACACAGTATTAAATGCAGAGCATAAATTATATATAGGATATGGCATTAATTTTGCCCCTACGGAAGAGGGAGGAGGAGGAGGAGGAGGAGAAGAAGAGAAAGAAGAAGAAGAAAAAGAAGAAGAAGAAGAAGAAGAAGAAGAAGAAGAAGAAGAAGAAGAAGAAGAAGAAGAAGAAGAAGAAGAAGAAATTGTTGTTAAGCAAACATAATTTTTTTTCTGTTTTCGGCTGCTCAAAGTCAGATTATTTATCTTCTTCTGTCTTTATAGCTTTATAAACTTTTCAGAATCAAAGGCTATGTACAAGACCTGTGTTTCTTAATTTCGGTTGTATTTCCACAGATTTCATTATAATGCAAGGGATTTACTTGTATCATAGTCATTTCTCAGAGCCAGGACTCAACAATCTACTTTTTTCTTCCTTTGCTAACCACATCTCATTCTCTCTTTTGCAAATCAACTACTTTGTTTTGTGACAATAAAAACTTTATTGTTTCTTGCTGTCCTTCACCAAACAAAATGTCAACCCATGTTTCATAATTATTTACTGAAAAGGATCATAGCCTTCCTCTGTGGCAAACATGCCCACTTTGAAACAGCATTTGCTTGTTCTTTCAGCTTTTTACTGAGACAGTAAATGCAGTAATGATTACTAGATTAAAAACAACATCACAACATCACCTTTCCTGTGATACCTTCTTCTAAAGAAAAAAACAAATCTAATAAGAGTAAATAATATTTTAGAAGATTCATGATGAAATACTGAAGGGGGTAACTTGATACACATCATTAGGAAATACCTTTTCATAGACAATAAATTCAGAGTTCAAGCTCTGATGAAATAATGAAAAAGATAAAAGATTTAAAATACACAGTAAGTGCCGGGAATGGTGGCGCATGCCTTTAATCCCAGCACTCGAAAGGCAGAGGCAAGCGGATCTTTGTGAGTTTGAGACCAGCCTGGTCTACAAAGTGAGTCCAGAACAGCTATGGCTACACAGAGAGACCCTGTCTCAAAAAACAAGAAACAAAAAACAAAACAAAAATAAAATACACAGTAAGCAGAAAAGCCATGTACTGAAATAGCTGTAGTAAATATGATGCTGAAGGACCAAATGAGTCTGATGGGTTAATAGTGACACATATTTTCAAAGTGTTGGCTCTGTTTGTTAGCAATTAGACTTTGTTATACATCCCAGCTATCCTACACAAGAGGTAAAATAGGTTAAAGGGAAATAAGAGTGAACCTTCCGGTATCTGTTCCATGGGATGGAGCTCTAGGTGTTGCTGGCCTGCACACCTGTCCGGCCTGTACAGTGGTCTCCTCCCCAATCCACAACGACTCCTGCTCCAAACCTGCAGCCTTCTCCTGTCTTCTCCACTTGTTGTGTCTCTCTAGCCCCTGCAAAGGTAGGTGTGCTCCTAGGATTCCTCCTCCTGTCGAAGTTTGATTAGAAACACAATCACCTGGAAGGAGTTTCCAGTCAGCTTCCTGAATTCCGGACCCAGGATGGTTCCTCCCAGTCTTCAACAATGTCCATCTCAGTGAGGTATCACTGGTATTTCCAAGCAGCGGAGCCCAAGGCAAGACCCACCTAGACTACCTTCACCTGGGATAATGTCTACAATACTTCCACATGAAAGTATTATGACATTATGGATGGTGGTAGTGAGAATTTCATAGCTTGGATATCTCTAGTTGTTTGATGTTAGAATATTCTTTGCTATTCAAACCTTTTATTCTTTTTCTTTTTCTTTTATTGAAAATATTTTTTCATACAAATTATTCTGACTAATTTTTACCCTCCTCCAACTCCTCTAAGATTCTCCCAAACTCTCCCCCTATACTTTCTGTCTTTTCTTAGAAAACAGTCATGTAGAAAATAATAAAATAAGATAAAGTGAAAACAAACAAATTGGAATAGTACAAAAAACAAACTGAAGATAAAGAGCCAAAGAAAAACAACAAGAAACAAATATAAACAACATATATTCACAAACACAGGAACCCCATGAATATACAAAACTGAAAGTCACAATATATACACAAAGAACTAACACAAACAACAACAAAACCGAAACTCTGACAAAACATTATGCGACAAAGAACAGCAGTGATGCCTCTGGTTTTGTTTTGTGTTGGCTATCTCCTGCTGGGTAAATGCTCTGCCCTTAAGAGTGGTGTGTATCTCCAGGGAGACTCCATTGGAGAAAGCTAAGTTTTCCTTTGTGAGTGGGTATCTACTGGAGATACTTCTGCCTACTTCCATTTTTAAGGTCTACCATTAAAGATCGTTGGTTTTTTTTTTTGTTTTTGTTTTTGTTTTTTTACAATTATCAATTTTATTCTGTTCATTTATATGTGACAAACTCTCTCTTTGAGCTCTTACTTACTTAATGTCTTTTCTGAAACACCAAATCATAGCTGTGATAGTAATTCTAAATCTCCTTATTGCTTCTGAGTCTTTACAGCACAGTGGCTCCTCATAGGGGCTTTGTAAACACCCCTTGAATTAAGAAATATCCCATTGAGTTTTCCCGATACAAATTCTTAAAAGCTAATCCATAACCTATATGCTACTCAACAGTGCCCAATTCATTAATTTTATTTCATTTTTCTGAACTCTTCAATCTTGAAAGATACTCAATTGAAAATTTACCACTAACTGGTAAGAGTTTTAGGGCTTTCATCTTTTATGTACAAAGCATCTTTGTACATAAGTGTGTTTTTGAGGATATAAGGATACATCATACAGCACACATAAAGACTTTGTTTCTTGGATTTTAAAGCCGGGAAAATATGACAAGCTACACTAGAATATAGTGAATAGCTCCACTGTTTTGCACCATCAATATAAAGTCATCACTCATCAATTTTGTTCAATCGGCAGAAGTCACGTGAAACATAACAGAAGTATCACTGTTGTCTCAGAAGAGTGAGGCTATTGTTTTAACAAAGCCTTTGTACTCACCATCAATGTACAAACCTAGAATTTTAATCTTCATTAACTATGGAACATCAAATGCAGGCTTTCTTCGCCTTCAAAGACTGACTTTATTTGAGATTCAGTACACACACCATAATAATTAGAAGTTGACTCTTAAATAACGCTTTTGACGAGTTGTTACTAAATGAGGGTTTTTATTTCTGATCCACAAGAAACAACAGAAAATAATCACATGTTAGTGGTAATTATCTATCCAATGTGGTCCCTGCAGAAAGTCAGACAAGGGGATTTACATTGAAATAACCTCTGTTATCTCTGTGACCAAACATCTAACAATAAAATACTAGATTTTGCTAAGTTAATATTGTAAACAAAAAGCTTTCTTTCATGTGAATTTTTACAGCATTATGATAGCGATTAAAAAAAAACAAAAAACAAAAAAACAGCGCTTAGTTCTAGGAAGGAGCTTGTTGGAGAACATGCTGGCTGGCATGCCTGGCCTGTTCCACATGCGACTGTAGGTTACAACTGTATAGCTGTAGTGCATCTAGTGGAGAACAGAAGCTAAAGGCCCTTGTAGATCTGTACAGACATTTTACTAAATCATATCAGAAGACAACTTCATGAAATTAACTTTTTTATTTACTCTAAAAATGTATGATGTATTTAAGTCATAAAACATGCACCCATACATGTATAGTAAAATGACGTCAACACTGGAACAAAATATTGTGTCCATCATTTCACAATTATCCATCACTCCATGTTAAAAAGCAGCTACAACCCACTCACTTAACAAAGTTTCCACTACTGAGACATTATTAAGAACTACAACTCTCGGTGGTGTAGATTAACCTGGAAATTCCTGCATTATCTATTATATGAATTCATACATATCAATTGGTAATCTGGTTTACTTAGAGAGCATTGTGACAAATGATATTTGCTGTGACAGGCGAAAACGACATATTTACATAAGAATTAATCTGCTTACATTAAAGAATATTTTATCCTTCATATATTTTCCTTAGTATCTGTTAATTGTATAAAACTAGGGTTTTGTTGTGACACTGCCACACATGCATATAAATTTTCAGGACCACTCACTTTCTTATAAATAATGTTTTCATTCTTCTTTGGACTGAATAAATTTGGACAGCATTAAATTTGGTTATTTAGGGAATATTAATTTGAATAATAGTTAAAAATGTTGTTTTAGAAATAGCATATAAATTGGCAATAAGCAAGAAAAACTGAGAGAAGCAGACACACGGACTCCATCCATAACCAAAAAACTATCTTCAGTTAATAGCCACTCACCAATGAAAAATCAGTTTTCTCCAACGGAGTCCAATGGGAAATCAAACCACTCTTTAGGGTTTTAAGGCAGACCTCATGCCCAGTAGTAAATGGCCAAAACAAAACAAACACAATAGCATCTTTGGAGGTTCTTTATCTAATTTTTTTCTTTTTTAACCTTAAAGGTTCTTTGTGTATTAATTATGGCCTCTAGTTTTATGTTTTTACGGGATTCCACTGTGTGCAAAATTTTATGTCTCTGCATCTATTGTGTTGTTCTTTTTTCGCTGTTCCTTCTGTTTGTTTTTGTCTTATGCTTATGCCTATTTGCCTGTTTTATTCTATTCATCATCATCATCATCATCATCATCATCATCATTATTATTATTATTATCATCATCATTATATCAAAATGCCTGCTTGTTCTATTATCTTTCTGTTTTTTTTAAAATTTTGTTGCAAACACATTTTTCTCAAACAATACATCCTGACCATAATTTTCTGTCCCTCCACTCCTCCTAGCACCTCCCTCCCTGCTCCCCCAGATCCACTCCATTTCCTTTTCAGAAAAGAGTAGGCTTCTATGAGACAACTACCAACCATGACAAAACAAGACATTATAAGACAAGCCAAAACCCCTCATATCAATGCTGAACAATGTAATCTAATAGGAAGAAAAGAGTCCCTGAAGCAGGCAAGAGTCAGACATGCACCTGCTCCCACTTTTAGGAGTCCCACAAAAACACTAAACTAACAGCCATAACATATACTCAGAGGACCTGGTGTAGACCCAGGTAGGCATTCTGTTTGCTGCTTTAGTCTCTGTGAGCCCATTTGAGTCCTAGTGAATTAGTTAAGTGGCCATGTTTTCCTTGTATCCTCTCTCCCCTCTGACTTCTACATTATTTTCTCCCCCCTTCCACAGGATTTCACAATCTCTGAGTGTTGGAGCCTGACAAAATCCTCCAATTTAGGCTCTCATTCTGCATATTATCTGCCAATGGGTCTCTGCACTCTTCCACTGGCTGTCAGTTTTTAGAGAGTCAGCGCTTGTCCTACCATCTCTCTGGGTTGTTTCAGGATCTCTACAAGACTCCCTGCCCTAACAACTCAGCTGAACACAACCCAGTCCTACTACTGGACTCCTTGCCTGGCTACAAAAGATAGTCAATTCAGATTCCATATTCTCCATAGAGTTTAGATAAAAAGAACAGCTCTGAGAAGTGGATAGACCTCCCTGGGAAGGAGAAATAGAATAAATTTTGTGGGTAGACTGGGAGTGGGTAGGGACAGGAGTTGGGAGGATTGGGTGGGGGCAATGGAGTGAGAAAATATAGGGAGAGACGGTTGGAACTGGAGAACATTAGGGGAATGGAAACAGTGCAGTAGAAACAAAATCCATTTGAGGTAATACATGGAATTATCACAAAGAATGACAGTGTTTTCTAGGATGTTATAATCTGGAACAAATTATTAAGAGACTAGGTTGTTAAGATTTTAAGTGCCGCTATATCAGAAGTACATGAAGATGATGATTTGTATGTAATTTGCACAGGCAGTGTTTAGAGGATAAATTTCCATTCAAATTATCAGGAAATAAGTATGACTTTTCAGTTGATAGTTCAGTCCTAGGTACAATTTATATTTGAGGTAGTAAGTTATTTTATTTCCTATTTATGTTTTTTTGTTTGTTTGTTTTGTTTTTTTTTTTTTTAACCATGCATATGTGTGAGGGGTGAGTACGTATAGAACAAGTGCAGGTTTCAGCATCATTGGATCTTCTGGAGCTAGAGTTATATGTACTCATTAGCTCCACCATGGGTATGGAAACCTAGCGTTTAGTCATGTGTTTTTTGTATTTTTTAATTATCCCTGATACAGTCAATAATAATGACAGTTTTTCATTGGGTTTGAAATGTTTGGTAAAGCTAGTAAATATTTCATATCATCTAGGTTTTTTCCTGTTATTTATTTGAGAATTTTGTATATGTATTTTGAACACACTCACACATTCCAACTCTTCTCAGATTAAACTCATTTTCCTATTCAGTTTTGTGTCCTCTTATTTTATGTGGAATTACCTGAGAGAAATATTCAGGTACAGATTTGAACCAAAGCATCATATTTTACTTCATAAATATATAAAAAATATTATTTGGCAATTAAACATATGCATAAAACAAGCCCCTTATCTAAAGAACATAAAGTTAATTTCTTTCATGTATTTAAGTATTTGTTTCATTTATTTCAGGTAGTGATACACTTTCCTTGGTTAAAACTTGCTTCCATATTTATAAAGACTAAACTTTATCTATTTAGATTTATACTTAAATACTTTAAATAGGATTTTATTGTATCTTTGTCTTTGTGTATTAACAAAATGAAGTAACTAGTTTTATTCTCTGAGCTGGAGAGTACTCTGGGATGTTCCACATTTTTACAGTTCCTCAAAATGGCGTGTCTTGGATGTGACCTTTGCACACAACTTCTTATTAACACCCTGTTTTGCAGCAAATGCTTTTGCTTTTTGCCTTGTGGTATGTAATAGAGCTACTGGATATGGGAGCTTTAATCTGCCTCATTCTCTAACACATGCTCTTCTGTTCATAATCAACCTGAGAATTTACCACCTGTATGTGTTGGGGAAAAAACTCTCCATCATCGTTAGTTCTCTTTGCCTTCTTTCTTTTCAAAGACCTTTCTCTCAGTTACCATTTACCAATGTCTCTAATGTCTTCTCCTCAATTTATCAACTACACATACAAACTTGAAGATAAACACGCTGAGGTTCTGTTATCCTTTACAAGTCACCACTCCAGCTTATACAAAAAGGTGTTACAATATGGTCCACAGATTTTGTTCTGCAGGTCATGAAGTAGTTTCTCTAGAGTTAGAATGCTGCCATGTTTTCCATTTAAATATGGTCCCCTTGGTTTCTCCTTATCATCCATCCACTACCACCAAAGTACAGGTAATGTCCTTTTTGAGCACAATGATTGAAATCCCTAAGCAAAGTATTTAAGAAAAATGTACAAAATACATTGCTAATTCTTCTTTCTTGGAGTAATCAGAGATGTATTCAATAAAGCCAACATATATGTTGATGTAAATTCATTTTTAAATAACAAAGCTGTCAATTAAATGTTGTTAATGAAGTAAGGTATTCCAGAAACTACCATGGCAATTTCTCTGAAATTCATTTGGCCTAAAAATATGTAAGTACCAAGTAAAATGCATTAAAAAAAAAAAAAAAGAACAGTATAGATTCCTGTGTTTTCTACACATAATTCTCAATCTCTGTCTCTCTTTCTTTCTTTGACTCTGTCTCTGTCTATCTCTGTCCCTGTCTCTGTCTCTCTCTCTCTCTTCTCTCTCCCTCTCTCTCTGTGAGTGTGTGTGTCCACATGTTTAGTTTAAGTTGCTTCCTTAAAAAGTACCTGTCATTTATATTCTTTGCTTTGTACATACTTAAAATGCCTGAACACAGCATGCTATATTTTTATGTTACTTTTGCTCTCTTGGTATTTCTTTTTGCTTTCACCTCATCTTCTGGTCATCTCTAAAAAAAGCAGTGCCAAAAGTGTATTAGTAAGTCAAAACAACAACAGCAACAGCATCATCATCATCATCAAGAACAACAACAACCTAACATTCTCCCAATAAACCAACAAAAAAACAAATAGGAAAGTACTTGCCATCTGTCTGCATGTCATTAGCTTACTAAAAGAATGTGCCAGTCATGAAACAGAATGAAAACAACTCACTGGCATTCCAAGGAGCTATATTTTCCTACCATCTTACTTAATGTTTTAGGATGAAATGGCAATATGACTACTAGAAGGAAAAATAAAGTTTGAGGTGACAGAAAAATTGGTACACTGCACATCAGCAAGGCGCTCAGAGACTGGTTCTCAGGTGTTGGAGCACAATATATAATTATCCTTACCTGCACTGTCGCGACCCTTCCGACCAGTGGAAAATACGGACACGACCCGAGCGTTCTTCTCCAGGCAGTTTATTCAGGAGCCTTTTCAGCAAGCTGCTTCTTCTCCCGCTTGCTCACTTCTCCTCCCCCAACACCTCTGTGCCCCTTTATATCCTTTGTCTCAACCAATCAGCAGCCCTTACGTTGGTAGCTCCAATTGGTTCCCGACAAGGTGGGATGCATATGTCAGAGCAAAGCGCGACCCACAACCCAAATAAGGACTTGTTTACCAGGAGCAGAATTGCAAGTCATTTTGCCTGGCAGGTTGCCAGGCGCCATCTTAGCGAGGGTGACAGCTTCAGCCTCCCACAGTTCTTCCTTCTTTGTTTTCAAATGCAACAGATGGGAGTAGAGGTCTGATCTCCAGCCTCTTCGGGGGCGTGGGTACTTGATGGTGCTGTCTCGGATGTAGCACTCAGGCATTCACCAGAACTTGTCGCCATCCCGGGACGTGTAGATGACCTCCCGCAGGTTGATGTTCATCCAGTTGTCGCAGTTCACCAGGTGCCCGTTGTACGTCTCCCCATTCTTTAGCTCCACCAGCATGGGGTGATTCTGTGTTGCCTTCAGCAGTGACAAGGGGAGCATCTTCTCAGCGGAGACACCTCCGCCGCCGCTCAGCCGCTCGCGCTCCCGCCGGCAGCCTGCCGCGCGCCGTGGGCCCGTCCTGTCCCCGAGCCGCAGGGAGGAGGCCGAGGCAACTCAGATAGAGGCGGCCCAGGAGCTGAAGGCTCCACCCTGGATTCCAGCTTCTCCATTTTCCGAATCAGCTTTTCTACTTCCTCTTCTGAGTCTTCCCTCTCTGAGTCTGATGATGTTACAGATTTTGCAGGTTTTGCTCTCAACAAGTCCTTAAGTGAGATAAACAGAGGGCTGAATGGTACTTTTCCCGTTTTACTTTCGCTTTTGTCCGCTGTCGGGAACTTTATCGCTCGTACCGAGTCTTTAGTCCTACCCGGAACCTTATAGTCTCTGTATCTGAGAACTTTATTCATCCCTCACTTACCAGGAAACTTTAGTCCTAACCGGAACCTTATAGTCTCTGTATCCGAGAACTTTATTCGTCCCTCGCTTACCAGGGAACCTTATCGCTCGTACCGAGTCTTTATAGTCCTAACCGGAACCTTATAGTCTCTGTATCCGAGAACTTTATTCGTCCCTCGCTTACCAGGGAACCTTATCGCTCGTACCGAGTCTTTATAGTCCTAACCGGAACCTTATAGTCTCTGTATCCGAGAATTTTATTCGTCCCTCGCTTACCAGGGAACCTTATCGCTCGTACCAAGTCTTTATAGTCCTAACCGGAACCTTATAGTCTCTGTATCCGAGAACTTTATTCGTCCCTCGCTTACCAGGGAACTTTATCGCTCGTACCGAGTCTTTATAGTCCTAACCGGAACCTTATAGTCTCTGTATCCGAGAACTTTATTCATCCCTCGCTTACCAGGGAACCTTATCGCTCGTACCGAGTCTTTATAGTCCTAACCGGAACCTTATAGTCTCTGTATCCGAGAACTTTATTCGTCCCTCGCTTACCAGGGAACTTTATCGCTCGTACCGAGTCTTTATAGTCCTAACCGGAACCTTATAGTCTCTGTATCCGAGAACTTTATTCGTCCCTTGCTTACCAGGGAACTTTCCAGTCGACTGCCCTGACCGCCAGGAGTTCTGACCACTCGTAAATGACAAGCCGTCCCCGTACGGGCCACCACTTGTCGCGTCCCCATATGGGCCACCACTTGTCGTGTCCCTTCTGACCAGCGGAAAATAAGGACACGACCCGAGCATTCTTCTCCAGGCAGTTTATTCAGGAACCTTTTCAGCAAGCTTCTTCTCCAGCTTGCTCGCTTCTTCTCCCCCAACACCTCTGTGCCCCTTTATATTCTTTGTCTCAACCAATCAGCAGCCCTTACGTTGGTAGCTCCAATTGGTTCCCGACAAGGTGGGATGCATACGTCAGAGCAAAGCGCGGCCCACAACCCAAATAAGGACTTGTTTACCAGGAGCAGAATTGCAAGTCATTTTGCCTGGCAGGTTGCCAGGCGCCATCTTAGTGAGGACAACAGCTTCAGCTTCCCACACTGGACACCAAAAATACCAGCGCTGTAACAGGAGATATATTTATGTCTAGCAAGTGATCAAAGGTAAGAAAAAATGCGTACTAATTCACTCACTTGTAAGGCTTTACTACACACTGCGGGATAGTTCATTTATTTTGATGGATTCTTGTAAACCGAGATGACTTCCCCTTTTTTCTATATGCAGAAATAATGATGTAGCCGAGCATGAGAGTATCAAAGGAATGACTATTTAGGATCCTCATAAAGCTGAAAACTCCATCTTTGAATATTAAGGTAGAAAGATTTAACTAGACAGTAAAGATAAGCATAAGGAAGCAAAGAAACAAGGGAATTCCTGTAAAAGAAAAATAAATGAAGCTTCTTTTTTTTTTCCTACTATGGACAGTCATTGCCTCTAGTGAGAAATAATCTTGGCAATATGTAACTGTGATTTTTGAGTTAACTAAGGACCTACTACAATCTGGATATGTGATGTAAATGATCTCTCTTATAGATAACAAATACCTATAAGGTAATCCAGGATGAGATTTTTTTCATGCATAGTGGGAATAAATTACACTAGATAGGAGTGGCCTCTAAAACTCAATCTTCCTGTAAATTACATTTATATTTAAATATTGAGTTTGTCAAAGAAATATTTTCCATTCTTAAGGAATTCTCAAATATTCTTAAAGAAAGAGAATATATTACAAAACGTTTCACCTGAAAGATGATATGTAAGGACCTAAGCATTTATGTTAACAGCAAAAAATAATTTATTTCTTAGAATAAATGTTGTATAAAAATACATGTAAAAAGATGGAGGTTTGAAGAGAGAATTTAGAGTGAAGAAATGGAAGATGAAATAATCTAATTATAATATCAGAAAATAAAAATTATAAAAATTTAAAGAGATAAACTATTTTCAAACAATTGCTATCTTTCATTCTTAGGTTTGGAGATAGGGATTGAAAAGAAAGAATGAGAAATATAGAAATATATAGGGATGATAGGACAAAAAGTAAATTAATGAACCAACTTCACAACTTAATGCCTTGAATATTATTCACAGGTTATTTTTAGTTCACTGGTATAGAATTTTGTATGTAGATGCAAAATAAGTTTAATTTTAGATACATTAGTATAGAATTCAAATTTAAGATTATTCTTTACACACATTTTATATGTATTTCTATTCTAATACATGGTATTGTAGTTGTATAACTCAATTATAATGCAATGTTTACTTCCAATACTTTGAAAGTGCTATTGCAAACTGTTTAGGATAAGTAAGTAATATAAGTCAATTGCTCATTGATCAAATAATGGTCATGTCCATTACTGGTCTATTTTAATCACAAATATATATATATATATATATATATATATATCCTTGGTGTAACTGATAGATATGATTCTATAGAAAGATAAGATGAAATAGTTAGATAAGTTCTTCCAAACCCTCAGAAACATACAGAATATGGCATTTAAAGACGTTTTTATTATTGCAAGGATACATTGACAATGAGACAGGTTAACTCCTGGCAATACCCAATCTACCTCAAAGAGGATGATGAGCATCAAAGAACCTCCTTATAGAGATGGCTTCAAATATGACAAACAAGCCACTGGGGAAAATGTCCTTCTTTCTACCACAGACAAAATTCTGCCTAAAAAAGGGCAAGCTCAGATGCAGGCAGACAGCCAAACTCTGACAAGATAGGGTTAGCAAATCCTTAATAGTTCCTGCCTCACAAATATGTCTGTCAGATATATTAGGCCAGAAGGCTGAAGATGATGCTCCAACATCTTTTGGGTGATTGTTCAGGTATAAAACAGTCTCTGTCATCTCCTCATGTCGGAAGCTGCTAACCTCCATTCCCTGTCTACTCAGGTAATTAATTTTATTCCTTCTCAAGTCTCTGATTAGTTTGAAGACCAAATAGTTTAATTTTACAATTAGGCTTAGTTGTTTAGGGTGTTAAGATACTTTAAGGTCTAGATAGATGTTTTAAGTTGATAATGATGGGATATAATGATAATGATTTACAAGTAGAATTTTAGACTCACCAAGATAGAAAAGATGTTTTCTTCAAGGCTGCCAAATACAAATAGCCAAAACACTATGAATGTAACACACACACACACACACACACACACACACACACACACACACACACACATATATATATGTATATATATCCTAATTCTTTCATGGTTCTTCTTGCTGTATGTAGTTTATTGTATATATGTGTAATTATATAAATGTATATGTAAAATATTTAATGAAAAAAGAAAAACAAAAAATATATCAAATAAAATAACTTGGCCACGATCCAGGAGACAGTTCTCTGCCATGTTCTGTGGCAGGACACTTTCCTCTCACCTTGGTCTACATTTAATCTCTGCACTGGCTGAGTTCAGTGTTTCCTTTCCCAGTGTAGAGGTGGAGCTGTTCGTTCTTATTTCTTTCCAGGAACAGAGGAGTCAAAGAGACTCACAGCATCACTTTCATCAAAATTGTCTCCTCCTAATCACACATACACCGGTGGAACAGCATTAAACATTGAACAAGCCTTTGCCATTCCTTTGTAAATTACACTCTTGAGAAAACGCAGCATGTAAAGAGGTCCTATCTCTTTCATGTTGGATAACATTTCAATAAGGAATCATCACTGTGGTATAGTGTGGCTATGTACAAGATTTCAGAACTTAAAATAATACTTCTGAAAAATAACTATATATGTACATTCTTGAGGGCCAATAGTGCTTGAGAGACGTGAAGGAATTGTTTTCTATTGCTATAACATCCAATTCCTTTTTCAACTAACCCTTTTCACATTCCAAGGCCGGTGTATGAGAAACTTTTTTCTATGAAAGCCGGACAAAACCAAAATTCCATAAAATATCTAAGTCTCATGAAAGTCTTATCTATATGTCTGTTTGCTCAAGCCCTGGGTTTTCTGGAGACTGGACTATATTACATTCTTCTCTTTCTGCTGGTTTTGCTTTAATCAATCATGTCAGAAAAGGAGAGGCCCCACCACCAACCTACCAGGACTAACTGCACTCTCTTTCACTGAGGCCAGCCAATGCAGCCCAGCTAGAAGAAAGCGATCCAAAACCAGGCAACACAGTCATGTCAGAGACAGCTCTCTCTCTCTGCTCCACCAGTTAGGAGACCCACATGAAGATCAAGCTTTCCATCAGCTACATATGTATTGGGACTAAGTCTAGTCCATGCATGTTCTTTGGTTGGTGCTTCAATCTCTGTATGCCCACGTGGGATTGGGTTAATTGACTCTTGGTTTCCTGGTGGATTTCTTGTCACCTCCAGGTCCCTTTATCCTCCCGCTCTTCCACAAGACTTCCCAAGATCTGCCCAATGTTTGTTTGCGGGTTTCATCATATTTCAATCTGCTGCTGGGGAGAGCCTCTCAGAGGACCACTATACTAGGCTCCTGTTTGAAAGCATATCAGAGTATCATTAATAGTGTCAGAGGTTGGTTCTCTCCCATGGGGTGGGCTTCAGGTTGGGCCAGTCATTGATTGACCATTTCCTAATCCCTGCTCCATCTTTATCCCTGCATATCCTGTAGGCAGGGTACATTTTGGGTCAAAGATTTTGTGGATAGATTGGTGTGCCCCTCCTTTCACTGGAAGTTCGGCCTGCTGGCAGGTGGCCACTTCAGACTACATTTACCCTGTTGCTGGGAATCTCAGCTTGAAACTCTGATATATCCTCACAGGAGCCTACCATGTCCCATGTCTACAGCTTGTCCCAGAGATGTCCTCCACATTGGTTTCCCTTCTTTCCTACAGCCTTCTCACCTCCCACCCTAAGTTGACACATGCTATCCTCATCCTTATTTCTCTCACCATACACTCTCCCACCCAATTCCCTACTCCTACTAATAAGGGAACTTGAACACAGAACACCCAACACCCAAAGTTAGCTCCCTATCCTCTCTCTAAGCATAATATCCTCCTTTTTTTTCCACATTTCTCACTGTTTTCAATTTGGATTAAATTTTGAGGAAGGGAGGAGTATAGATAGACACTTGTAGTGTGGTTAGGTCCAACATTGCTTTTGACCATAAAGTTCCCAGGCAGATATTTTTTTAAGTGAGTAGAAGCTCTACACAAGGATACTACAATTTTAAATCAAGATTAACTGTTTTAAGATGCTGGTTTTTAAGGAATATAAAGTACAGTTAAGGTTGAGTATTACGGATTTGTCGATCTCAGCATTAGCTGTGCTGGAGTGAGACAAAAATGGTGCCAGCAGCACTTTCTTTCTATGTTCTTCATGTTATACTAAATTAACAGTACCAAATATAGGAATTTGGTATTGTCCTTGTTACTTCTACTTCCACTGTATGTTCCTTTTCTAGCAAGAATGAATACCTTGTCTCCAAGAATCGATAAAACAAAACAACATCCAAATGATATTGCTTGATGTTCACGTTTTTAATTAGTGATGAGATGTGTGACTCTCCCTTCTTTGGTTTGAGACCGTGGATATTCCTTCCTTTGTTTTTTACTTTGCTATGTACCTAAGGGTACTACTTCCTGCTACATTGTCCATGCTACTATAACTCTGATATCTGTTGGGGAAAATATTGGGGATGACTATTGATATTTAATCTAAAGTATCTGTGAATCCCACAGGGACTTGTGCTTTGATGGACGATGGGTTCATTTTATCATGAAGCTGAGGTTGCCAGGAACAGAGAAGAAGCATATGCTTATTGGGCTGATTACATCATCAAGTTGGTGGCAACCATGTAATTTGAAAATCATCTTAACTAGGGACAATATCAAAATAGTCAAGGCCATATGGCTTTAAAAAATGTTGATTATAATAACCACATAGCATAAACTAAGATGGCAAGCCCCTAAATTTCAACGTACATTGGAGCCCTCAAAAAAAAAAAAAACAAAAAAACAAAAAAAACACACACACACACTTAGAATTGACTATACAACATGCTCCAATACTCATCTCTTTTCATTTGCATCTTCCTGGGTGCATAATGGAATCCTGGAAATGAGGGACCAAGAGGAGAGTCCACATATGGCCAGGTGATAATGTTACTTCTTCTCAAACTAAGAAGCTAATGCCAGTGTTGGGTGCAGTGCCGTACACCTATACTCCCAGCACTAAGAAAGGCAGAGATCGATGGATCTCTGTGAGTTCAAGGCCAGCCTGGTCTACAAAGCAAGTCCAGGACAGCCAAGTGACAGACACCCTGTTAAAAAATGTAATACCAGATCTTCACAGTGTTTTTTGTTTTCTTCTGCTGAGTTTGATCATTGTTTTGCTTGATATATTTAGTGGTTTCTAGAGGAGACTTAAGTCTTCTAGGTATTTGCCTATATCACTAGCTAGCTACCAATGGGAACTAACATTTTGAGATGGCTAGAACTGAGAAGTTCATGTGAATTTGCAATTGCCCATGGGAATTTAGGAAAGAAATCCCAGATCCCAAACAACACTTAAATAATAGATTACCATGTACTAGACAAGATGCTACAAGGGCAGCTGCAATAAACAGCTGGAGGCAAAGATGAATCAGCTTGCTTGCTTGGGGAGTTGCTAATGTGCACTCTGCTGAAGCTTAGAGCTGGCTCTTTTAACCAAGGACCACCAAACTTTTTTTTTCTTTATTTTTTTAAATATTTGTACAAAAGTAATTTTAATTTGTTTTTTAAAATATGTTTAAAATGGATATGATTTTAAATTCAAGTAAATATTTCTAAGATGAAAAATGACTATGTATTTACTGTATAATCAATGTATAGACATGATCATATATCACCAACAAGGACAAATAATGCAGTATATTATATTTATTAGAGCACAGTAAGAATTAATTCACAGGTAAGAAAATAGAAGGACACTTAAGCCAAATTATATGACTTCTTAAAAGTCATACAAAAAATTCTGAAGTAGAAAATTATTTCCCTGCTTAAGATTATTTTCTGCTATTCCTTGTCTGCTTTTGTTTCTACCAGCTCCAAGCCCTGAACACCCTTGCATTTGTTTTTTCTTTCTAACTGATGTGACATAGACAGGGTAAGGAAAAAGAAGAGGTTGATTCTACTTCTCTCCAAGTTCTTTTACATGATATTATTTTTTGTGCTCTGTATTCTGCAGATTACAGCTCCTGAATCAGCAACAAATAACAGTAATAATAAAATAAAGTAAAAGGTTCTGAGCAGTTGGTGCATGAAAAGGATATACGTAGGCCCATCTGCCTAAGTGAAACAAAACAAACATAAACCTCACAATTACTATTTAGGCATCATAGTATTTTAAAAAAATTTAAAAATGTCTTTCAAGGTTTATACCATACTTACAGTATCTCTCCCTTTTTATATTTTCCTCCCAAACACTTGCTCTTTTTCAGATTTGTGGCCTCTTTTTCATTAATTGCTATTGCATTACCTATTATAAAAACAAAGATTCCCTAGTCCCCAAGAAGTAAGGGTAGACCCTGCACTAATTACTTCCCTTTGGCTGTGGTAAAACACCATCACCAATTGGCTGTGGTAAAACACCGTCACCAAAGCAACTTGAGTAAGAGTTTATTTATCAATGGGCAAGCTTGGATACAGACAGAGTTGATGGCCAAACTCTGCCAAGACAGAGTAAGCAAGTCCTCAATAGTTCCTGCCTCACAAATATGCCTGTCAGATATATTGGGCTAGAAGGCTGAAGCTGATGCTCCATCATAGCGAGTTTTAGGTGATTATACAGGCAGCAAACTGTCTCTGTCATTTTTTTTTTTATTTCATTTTGGAAGCTGCTAACCTGCACTTTTGGTTCACTAAATAGTTAAACTTTATTCCTTCTCAAGTCTCTGATGGAGTTGAAGGCTAGATAATTTAGTCTTACAATTAAGCTTAGTTGGTTAGGGGTTAAGATGTTTTTAGGTCTAGATAGTTATTTTAAGATAATAGAGATGAGATATGATAGATGTTGATTTTCATTCAGAATTTTAGACTCAGCAAAATAGGAAAGATGTTTAGTTCGATTTTGCCAAATACGAATAGCCAAATCACTATATAAATCTGTAACTTTTATATAATTCCTGATTATTTAATGGTTCTTCCTGCTGTATGTAGTTTATTTTATTTATATGTAATAATATAAATGTATATGTTAAAAAGAAATATAATAATAAAAATAGTTTATTTCTAATTATGGTTTCATCAGGATAAAAGTCCACTCTGGTAGGGAAACAGACCAGCCAGTAGCAGGCATGGCAGGAAGCTAACAGATCACATCCTCAACTTCAAGCATGAAGCAGAGAGGGGAAACTGGAAGCAAGGAGAGGCTATGAGCTCCTAAAGCCAGTCCCCAGGACAACCCTCAGCCCAAGACTGCATTCCTGTCTTGCCAAACAGAATCACCCACTGAGAATCAAGTGTTCAAATGACTGAGTGTGTGGGTGACAGTTCACACTCAAACCACCACTGGCCCTGCGGAAGCTGGACTTCATTTTCACACAGTAGATTTCATGTAAAAGTATCTAAAAATTTCAATACTTGGCAAAACAGAGACTATAGTTTTGCACAGTGACTATACACTTAACAAGATGGAGAAATTACAAGCAAATTATTCTGAGCAGTTGTTAATATGAAGCAATTACACTACACTTGGATTGGCATCTCACTACATAAATTAGTTTAGAAACTAAACCAAATCTTAAATGTGTCATTCTATTATAAGCTTAACTTCTGCTAAAAACTTTTACTTCTCTTGGCCTTTCTCCAACTGATGAGTCATGCCATTTATCACAGGAAAACAAATGTTCCATGGCTATGTAAGTTATAATATGTTTCTATAGGAGTATCAACTGCACATCTTTAAATAATCCAAATAGTGTTCAGACAAACTATAATTTTATTATTGTTTTCAAACAATAAAATGTGGCCAAATTAATGTTACTAATCTAGTTATTATTACAGCAGTATTTTCTAACCTGCTATCAATCAATGAAAGCACAGACACCTGAGGTATTTTTACAATCAGCCTTTACCTGGGGCAAGGCAGATATTACCTCCTAAGCTATCCTCCAACAACTCCTAGTCTCCATCCCATGCCATTTGCTTCTAATAATTTCTATTTATGCCACCTCTCATCCATAAGCCCAAAATATTTGCTATGGTTCTTCCTTTGGCCATTTCTTTCTTTGTGGAATTTTAGAGTCCTTCTCTGAGCCACACGGCTCTGTTCCATCCCGTGGCGATTCTCCTCCTCCTTCTTTCTCCATCCAGTCTCTTCTTTTTCTCCCTCAGGCTCTTCTTTTTCTCACAAGATTACCCTGTCTTCAAAAGCCTAAGAACCCTGCCTATCCCATTTGCCTGCCCAAGTGTGTCTGCTTTTTATTGGACAAATAGGAATACATTTTTAGGTGAGGTTACATAGCAAAACTTGGGATACAAAGACAGTAAGTAGTAATTAGCAGGAATATACACCAGACCAACAAGCAAATAACAATATTTGAATAGATACATTTTCTGTGCCTTCTAGGAAAGATCAAAATTCATAATATAGAAACATGTGAAATGAGGATTAAAGTACATAATGCTAACAAGGCACTTTGGTTAGAAGTAGCTGCTGGGTAAGTATAGTGAAATCTTCTGAAGTTGGAGTCACGGTTACTTATGAAGATTTCGATTGTGTGGAGCTGAGAAAACCAGTGGCATTGTTCCAGGTGCCTCTGGAGACCATTCCCTGGCTCTTCCATTAATCAGAAGAATAGCCAGGTCTAAATATTGACTGCTGATTTACCTTCCTTTCCTAGAGAATCCCAGGAGACTGAAGTTATAAAAGGATGAAAAGCCAAATGCACAAAATCTGAGGTTTGGAGAAAATACAGAATGAGAATAGAATCCTTTCTGTGTATTAAAGATCAATCCTTTTCTGAAAATGAAATTATTTCTATATGATTAGAAGGTCATTTCTAGTAATTGATTCTACCTTGGGAAATAATATTTATAAGAGATAACTCAATTCTGCTATATATTTGCATATATAGTATATAAGTTTTATGAATTGAATCTACACACATATTTATGCTTTGGATCCTTAAATAATACTTCACATAAATATATATTTGAACATTTAAGATTTTGGCCCAATGAACAGGTATGTAAATATTGTGTAGATTATAATCACTTCCTCAAGTAAATGTGATTTACATTTTATCAAATTTAAAGTGACATTGAAAGGATTTTAAATCTTTTTTTTATAATTTTTTTTTAATAAAGTAGTTTCTTCTGTTCATGGGGTGTTCACTGGCATCCTTGGAACAAGAAGTATACTTTGTCATGTACTGTCAATCAAAACTTGTGAAATTCACATTGCTGTTATGAAGTTTATTGATAGTGAATGAATTACTCCAGGTGGATTCTATTTTTCTCAGAAAAACAAATGAATGAAAGATATTAGAAATGATACTCTGCATTCAAAATTGCTTCAAGTTTTATCTGAGCAAATACCTCTAGAGATTTCTCAAACTGCAAATACAGATGCTTCAGCTCAGAGCTAGAAATTTCCTCACCCATTCTCAAGTGTGAAGCAATTATCAAATGCCCTTTGGGCTCCTTATGGTATTTATTTTTCATTATAATATTTTGACCAGGCAAAATAATAATTATAACAAATGAGAGAACCACTGTCTCATTGAAATCCCTTCCATCTGAGATCTCCCTCAAAGGTACAGAAAAGGCATGAATCGGGTCCTGGGAGGAGAATATGATTTACAAGGTGAGTAAAGTATGCAAGAGTTGAAAACCACCATTTGGATATCGGGTGCTGCCTTTTTCCTTTTCTACATGTCACATGTCACCACAACCTAAGAATCTTGAGACTCCCCAAATTCCAGAGCACTGATACTTTGTTGATATTTGCTCCTAGAACTTCATGCCCTAAAGGAAAAATCATGCTTTCTTCAAATTAATAATCGGCCTTCATTCTAAGTATATAAACATCTCCATTTTGAAGCCATTTCTTAATAATCTGAATTCCAAAAATTCTGAGTATTCTGAAAAACTGAATATTCTGAAAAACACTGCAAAATAATCTCTAGTGAAATTCTAGTCAAGAAGAGGGGAAAGGAGCTTTATTTTAAGTAGTTAGACTATATTTTTGTTCTTTCATGGCACAGTGTTTGTTGTAATGTTCTAATCTACAAGATAATACATAATTTTTTGAGAACTTCATACATGAACTTCTAAATCACTTTGGTTCCTCCCTAACCACTCCAACGCTTCCCAGGTCCCTCCCACTTCATCCAAAATTCATAACCTCTTCTTTTTAAATCATTGTTTTTATATATACATGTGTGTGAATGCTTATACATGCACATTATGTATACAATGCACATGTACAAATATAGTGTGCATCTATAAGATACATACAAATATAATATATAATACATATGTGTGCACAGGATTGATCACTTAGGATTGGCCAACCTATGTTATATATCTACATACATATGTATACACATGAGAGTATCTTTAGCTCAGTTTGACATGGAGGTCAGTAAAAGGCAAGTAATAACAACTAAAGGAGGCTTCATTGGAACTTATGTTGGAGCAGAGTGAAGACCACATACTACACAGATCAGGGCTCCTGGGCTGTAAGATTAGGGTAAGTAAATGATAAAATAACCCAGTGTGCAAATCTCAGTATAAGCAAAATATGACAAAGAATCATCAGAATTGCTTATAATTTCATTATGTCCAGGCAAAGCCCCCAATCCAGTGTTGAGGATTAAACAGTTTCTGTATGCTAGACAACTGCCTTAGCATTCAGCCACTCATCAGTCTGCTCATTGTTTCCAAATGCCTGGCATTCACAAATCTCTAACTTTTCATTTTAGCAGCACTCTCATTTTGCATTTAATTATCTTTTTTTTTGCAGAATTCGAACGAAGGACCAATGCTTATGATGCTATTGGTTTAGTAATTGTGTTCTGTTGTTTAGGAACTGAATCTGTCACTTATGTATGGTAGACAAGTTCTTTACCACTAATGTGAATCTCCAACTTAAGGAACTTATTATTAGCCTGGAATTATGATTGAGAAAAATATTTTATCATATAGATCATAAAACATAAATATAATTTTATAGTATCACAAAGTCTAAAAATATAAATAAATGTTTATAATACCTTTATATGAATCAAGTATCTCTCTCCTGAATTTGATTTAGTTGTATTTCCTAAATTTAGGCAATAGTATGTCAAAGTGTGTGTCCCCAGCATAGCATTATGTGCAATGTCATAGAAACTGGGACACAGTTCAGTTTTGTTCAGGAATTGTCCACTGGGACTAAAATAATAAAAAATGAGATGCAGAAATATATGGCACTAACATCACCATGTTCTATGCACTTACTAATGACAGGCATTTAGAAACCATTGCAGGCTGAGGTGGAGATCAGGGGTGGAGCTCTTTCTTAGCTTGACATCTGTCCCTCTACTGATAAAAAGACTTAAATCCTAACGGACAATGGACAATTTTAGTATGAGTCAGTGGCCAGAAAATTGTAAATAACTGTAGTTATAATCAATGGTTCTGATGTGTGTTTCTTTGTGTTGAAAGGAGTGCAGATTACACTTACATTAGAGAACAGGAACAGGAAATGAATGCAGAGATGGGTTATCCACTTTATGCTGCCTGCTACAGAAACATCATTACATATGCTGAGGAATTCAGGAATATTTTCAGTGGTTAAACATTTCATTGTCTTTATTTTTATAAGGGTGCACTTACATGTTAGTGTGTGTATATAGTGTCTGAGATCAGAGCACAGCTGGAGATAGTTAGTTCTATGTTTCTATAGTATGGATCAACTCCAGCTGCCACATTTGACAGCAAGGGACTTAGCTAACTGAGATATAGGTATGGATTTTGAAATTATAATGAAGGCAAATCTGTTTGAAACTAAAAATATGAGAAATAAAATGTGGCTCATGATAATTTTTCTCTTATTGATAATTAAAAGTTACATTACAATTAATTATTTTTACTGATACCCTTTTAAGATAATAATACTTAAATCATGCTTGCAGTTGGAATAAAAATATATCTGTACCCTCACCTTCACCTGAGCAGTGAATATTTTTAATCATGAAATTATATATCTAATACTTTCTGAGCAGTTATCTCTTTACAGATGCCAGCCTTTACTTTAGCACTAAAATCAGCCCATATAATGCACTGCTTCCATAAACACCAGTACCATCACTGCATATGATATGGTAAAGACTGGAAATACTAGACCACACTTGGAAAATGTCCAGGACCACTGAATCAATTTTTTATCTACTTTGTAAAAACAATTTCTGGTTTATGGTTTTCAGACATAGAATTGAAGTGATACTTCACAAAAGCCATTAAAGAGAACCTGTGACACAGAATGAAAGGAATTCTAACTAAATTACACAATTTTTTATTTCTTTTGTATACCTAATGGCATAATGAAAGCTGATTACACTATTCACATGCTCACATTCTCAGTTACTATATCGACGAGCCTCAAATTAAAAAGTTGATTTATAAAATAAGATGATAGTACAATTGAACAATCAACCTCGTAAACAGCCTACTGCTGAGAAACACAAGTTTTCAAGTGGTCAAAAAAGTTGAACTAAGTACTGAAAAATGTGAAAGATAGGTTATAATTAGAAATAACATAATGGTGATTCTTCGATAGCAGCAGTGGGTTAAATACTTAACCAGGGAGAAAAGTAAACTACTCTAAAGCATGAAAGAAGGATGCGTACTTTCAGGATCTGTGTAAGTAACAACATTGGTACATGTTGTGATAATAAAGTCACAGAGGTCTTGGTGAGTAAAGGAGCAGCGTTCTCTGATACTGTCCACGTTTTAGGAGGAAACATTGCTGTAGGAGCACTGGCTTGTTGAGATCCCATGGATCTGTTTTTTAAAACATTCACAGTGACTGAAAGACATATAGTCCCACCCAAGATGCATTCTTTTCAATTCCACGTTTTCACGTATTCTAGTTTATTAGTCACTTTTTCATAGATGGCATATAAAAAAATCAGAAAGAAGAGCAAGAAACCAATTGTCCCATGATTTCCGATGACTTTGTCTGGTAGATTAGCCCCTATGACCTTAGGCAGATTGTCATTGTGCAGTGCACACACTGGAGGAGTTGCCACCTGGATATGAAGGAAGCCGAATGGAAGAGCTCATAGCATGGTGAAGAGGAAGCAGACACATCATACAAAAGGCCACAACAAAAGATAGTCCCAGGAAAAGCTCTACCCATTACACACTACACACTTTTCCCAAACAGGCAGTGACTTTACATTTCTACGACCTTCCAATAATCTATGCAAAATTTGAAGACATTAACTGATGAACACAATTCTTTGGGTCAGGGTTGTCATGACGTACTAGTTCCATTACACCCAGGTATATGCCGAGGTGTGGTGTTGTCTTCTTGGCATTTCTCAAACAATGCTTTTCAAACCATGACAAATAATGAGGAAAAGTGAGGGGAATGTGTAGGCTTGTCCCTTCTCCCCTGCTGTACTCCTGCCACTTTCCCTCGAACTGTATTCCGTCAGAAGCCTAATGTACATGGGACCTTGAAAAAGTAATTTTTTAGGATTCTACCTATGATTAACATCAGGTTTAGTCCGCGGTGTCAGTAAAGATTCTGAACCTGCAGATATTCTGGTGAATCCCTCTCGACACCGAGTATAATGACAGTGATGATGAACATGTTAAAACTATGAGAAATAGAGCACTGAGTGACATGAACACTGCTTTCTATGTCACTATTGAATAAAAAAAAAAAAACCTATTTAGTTAGAACTACACAAGATCTGTTGACAATGGCTCCCTGTCTTTGTGTCATGATGATTTTCATAGAAGACAGATGCTACTCAATGTTACCTTGTGTGTGTCTGTTTAAATTAAAATGAAAGCCTTTGTACTCTCATTCACTATAATTTTTGAACAAAAGGAGATAACTCTTTCAGAACTGCTATGAGTGTCACATGACCTTAAACCTCTAACACTTATAGTGATTCACATAACCCATGCTTTTTAAATAGTTTTCAATTTAAATATCTAAATGTAAAGAAACATGAAAAATCAGCACAAAGTTATAGATAAAATAAAATATTCAAGCATTTTTTAGGTTTATATTTATCAAGTGGAATGGCCAGTCCACTAATGTAAAACATATTCTAAGAAACAAATGAAGTCATGTATTTTTACTACAAAAATGAAGGACAATAAAAACACTGAAATATAAATATTAAAATTGTTACATTTATTTAAATGAATTTTCTAGGGTTAGAAAAATAACGTTGTATACTACTCAGTGGCTGATCTAGGATTAGAAACTAATCAGTTAACTTGAAAAATTCTCAATATAAGATTTCTGGGACCTGCGATTTGATCTCTGCCCCTTAGTGGAGGGGCCCTGTGGGAACACAGAGGAAGAGGATGCAGACTATCCAGATGAGACCTGATGGGCTGTGGTCAAATGGTGCAGGAGGAGGACCCCACCAGTCAGGAGTCTAGGGGAGGGAAATAGATCTGAAAAGGGAGAGAATGTGGGAACAGAAAGATAGGAATGAGGAGTTACAATCTGGATGTAAAATGAATAAATAATAATAATAGTGTTGATAATCTATGTGAATAAAAGAGACAATTGGGTATCTTTGTGAAAACATTAAAAAAAAATCTGCTTTACACAATCTTCATAAAATAATAAAAAAAGACCATACTGTTAACTATAGATCCAAACAAGTATTACAAAAGAGAATATGGAGGGCCAAAATATATGGCATCAAAAAACATAGACAAAGGAAAATCAAAACTTAGTAAATTGGTCCTCAACAATTCAAATGTTGGTTCCCAGTGGTGGGACTAGGACATCAACCCAACCACAAAACCTTTGACATACTGTTTGTTCTGCTTGCTAGATGTGCTGGGGTAATGGTGACAGAAAACTTGTAGGACTGGTCCAGCTTGAGGCTCACACAAAGAAAAGGAGCACATATCTAACACTGCTTGGATGGCCAGAAACCCAGAGACCTAGGACGGAATCAAACACATCTGCTCTCATCCAACTTTCCCCACCATCAAAAAAGTCAGTGAAATGAATTCTTACGATATCCTGCTGAGCTCACAGATTTTGCCCAGTCCACTCATTATCAGAGAGGCTCTGTACAGCAACTGATGGAAACAGATACAGAGACACACAGATAACATTAGGCAGAGCTCAGGGAACCCCACAGAAGAGGGAGAGGAAGAATTACGGGAGGCGAGGCGTTGAGGTCAGAAACACCAGGAGAACACTTCCCATAGAATCAGTTAAACAAGGCTCACAGGGGCTCACAGAGACTGAATCATCGGTCTTAGCGAGGTCTCTTCTGTATATATATTATAGTTGTGTAGCGTGATGTTCTTATGAGACTTCTAACAGAGAGAATGATGAGTGTCCGACTCTTTTGCTTGCTCTTGGCACCCTTTCCCTTCTTCTGGGTTGCCCTTTCCAGCCTTGATAGGAATGTTGGTGTCTAGTCTTAGTGTAACATAGTATGCCTTGTTTAGTTGATATTCCTGTGAGGGCTGCTCTTTTCTGAAGGGAAACAGAGGAACAGTGAATATGGGGGAGAGGGAAGTGTGTGTGTAGGGCACTGGGAGTGATGAAGGGAATAAAACTATAGTAGAGATGGAATGCATGAAAGAAGAGTAAAAGGGAAAGAGAGATTTAAAAAAACATTATTAAAAAGATACACATACAAAGTATACACTTTGAAATTATTTTCTGAAATAATTATATATTTGAAATAGTTCTTGCCTCTAGAATATGTAAAGAATGTTTAAAACTTAAAACATATTACAGTATGTACTTTTATCTGAGGCAGTTTCAAAACCACATATTTGTGGAAGTATTGGGAAGACAATTTGATGTGATGAATTTTCTAAGCTCTAGAGCCTGCTCACATTCTTAATTTCATTGTTTTTTTTTTGTTTGTTTGTTTTTGTTTTTGTTTGTTTTGTTTGTTTGTTTGTTTGTTTAGCTTCAAAACCAGCAATGGTCAATGAAGACTTTTCATATCTCTTCATTTGACTCTTCTGTAACTGAATACATGTGTTATTATCTTGTGAACACTATTTCTGGTACTTCCTTGTCTTAGTTAGGGTTATCAGTGATGTGATGAAATACAATACCAAAAGCCATTTGAGGAGAAAGGGGTTGATTTGTCTCACACTTCTACGTCACTGTTCAAAGTTTTCTTTAGTTTTAGCTTAAATTAACCACAAATGAGCGTTTAAGAAAACACTTTTGGGAGTTAGAGATGGATTCTAAATCTGGGCTATGATGGTGTTAGAAAACTCTATTAATTTCCCAGAGTCATTTAATTTATACATATAACCCATGTATTGTGTGGTTTATAAATAATACCTCAAGTTGATATTTTAAAAATTTAGCACCACAGAGGAGGGGCAATCATTTCTCTTAAAAGATTAGAACAGGCTTGAATTATTTGTTGATGTGACAAAATCCTTGCCAGATACAAAGGAAAAATGAAAAAGTGTGCTTGATTCCAGTTTCAGGAATATTTCAACAACTCATGGGTGGAAGGCATGCTACAAGATTGGCTCATCTAGGCCTGGCAGAAGGAAAGGGAGATATTTGCATAGCTGTAGCCAAGTTAGCATAATAAAGAAAAGTGGGTAAAAGATTTCAGCTTCCCCTCCCCTATTCTACAAGCATGGATGCATAGCCTTCAAAATAGCAGCACCAGTTAGAGACCCAGCATTTAAATCACAAGCCTATGAGGAATACTTTAGATTCTTAGCATAACACAGCTTTTTCTACAAGGGAATTATTTGTAAAGGATTTGAGCAAAAATAAATCAGGCTGACATCAGATACATCAAAAAGGATAGATTTCAATTGTCATATAAATTGTAAAATAAGGCATACTTTTAAATAAATGTATATATTTATTTTCCAATTCAAAAAAGAGGGTTTTCACTGCTGTTGAACTGGAAGGAAGGAATATCTTGCCTTAGCTTTGAAAAATATATCACTTAACAGAGTCAAAGGGGTTTGCTGAGAATACATTATGCCAAAGACTTCGACTTCCAGAAAATAATGACAGTGACACTCAGTCTTTCAATATTTGTGGTAAAATACATTGTGAGGAACCTGCTCCTGAAATTCTTCAGTATGGAATAATAGTGAGTAGGCAAATGGGCAACTATGGAAATGGTGATAGGCCCAAAAGACTGAATGCCATTGAAGGAAATGTTTTATTCTCAGAGTGCACTGCATTTAGCACCATGTATTGCAAATCTCAGCTGACTTTTTCTATCCTAAATTAATTTTTTAATTGAATGTATGTGTTACATTTCTCTCTCCTCCTTGGGGAAACAAAAGTTGCTACCACCTTTTTAATATAACACAGATCTGCAGAGAAAACCCCGTGTAGTTTTCCAACATTCCAAAGAACTCACAGCTGTAACCCCCTCTGCTTGATGGATGGATACCTGCAGTTCCTGGGTTATCTCCAAGCCGTATAGGTAAGAACAGTATAGAGGGCAACCTCTTCAAGGTACTGAAACACCAGAACTGTTACATGCCGGCTGCGGTCATCTGAAGGTCAAGACTGAGCCACTGAAGCCCATGGGATTTCATTCTCATTCAGTCTTTGCAGGATCCCAACACGTCCCTGCAGGTAAGACAGTCTCTGTTATTCAGTAACACAGAGAGGTTATGGCCTTGAATTACAAGACATGAGTTTTAAAGCAGCCTTTTTCTAAGCCATAGCATGCATGTGAGAACCTGTAACCAAATGGACTGTATACTAAATGTCAAGTGGACAGACGGCAAGCTTGAAAATGTTTTTCAGAATTTCAAAGGGAGGGGCATTTGGAATCATAGATGCATCATCAATGAACGTTTGCCAAATCATGTTGTTCTTTTATTGGGAACATTCACCTTTGGTAGTGACCTGTGATGTTGAAAATTAATCATTCTAGGTAGAATATAAAGTGCAATAACGGATTTAATAGTAGTTATTTCAAGTTGGATCAGTTTCAAGCTTAACACGAATAAACATCAGAAAGATTTCTTTGAGTCCTTTGCTTTGTAGTTAGGAGAATAAGCCTTCTACACTAGTAATGCTGCCACATTTTCTATCTTTTCATGGAAATGCATGAGGTTAAGAAACTCATTTGTTTTTGTGCTATTGAAATAAGAAAATAAATAAATAAAATTATTCAAACTCTTTGCTAATTTCAAAATGATTGCAAACTGAATGCCAAAATAAGGAGGTAACTCTTCACATAAAAAGGCTAATCATGGTTAATTGTTTTCCTATTCATTCTGATGATAATAGCCATTATAACCTCATTTGAAGTATGTAGATGTAATATGCAATTATTACAAGATCCAGCTTTCCAAACCTCAAACATATGACTAAGATAGCATTCAGCCCTGTTTATTAGTGAGGCTGCCAACCTGGTTCATTTTCAAAAGAAAATAATTGTGTAGTTCTATTCCATTTGTGTTTACATGCACATATTTTCTCTTTATGTGAGCTGATATAATGACTATAGTCTAAACCAACCTGTTTACTGTTAGAGGAAGCAGTAGGTGGCTGTTGTTATTGTTTGGAAATTTCTGAAGAAATGGGGCTCAAATCAAAAGGAATTAATACCAGATCATTTTCCCCCTTTATTTGAAAGCTACATCCTTTGGAAATTGCTCAATGCAGTCTTTCGCAGAACAGGCTTGGGAGCATGTTGTACATTTAATTTCTACTAATGGGAGATCCTCACTCAGACCTTTGCACTGGTAGTTGAGAATCCCTATATTTAAGGAAGGAAATAAAGTTTTGGAGTTGACTTTTGACCTTCGTGGAGGTCAGAACCATTTTTCATTCCCTTATATTAACACATTTAAACTATAGATTTTGTTGCCTTCAAACAATATAGCAAGAAGTGAATACAGATTCGATGAAAGAGAACGCCAACTGTCCCAGCTAGTTCTATCCTTTCATTGGGGCTTCTCTCTGAAATAACAAGACAGGCTTCTGCTAGTCTTCCTTTGTATTTATTTAATGAGGTCGCCGTTCAAGCCTCCCGTCTCTTACTGACAGACCTCTTATGATCATTTCATCTTTTAAGGCAGCTATTACTCCTTCTGCGCCATTTTAGTGGAGACTCTGAAATGCTTAACCCCCAAAACTTCCTCTGAATGAAAAGGTACTGTACCCCAAGAAAAATCTCTGCTGGCCTATTTTTTTTTTTCTCAATCTTCAGGCTTCTCTTTGCTTCAACATTTCCAAACATGAAATAGTAATCTCTTTAGCATTCAATGTTGCCATTAAGAAAATCAATCTTGTCTCTTCTGATTTTAATGAATTGTTCCAGTTGTCTCTTAGAAAACACTCTCTTTGGGTTATCTGAACATTTAGGTTACATATGACCCAAACTGCGTTCATTTTCCCCTTCAATTTCCTTCACCTATGTATTATAATACAATTTGTATGATAGAGCTACAGAGAGAACTGCCATGAGACTAACAAAGACAATAGTATTAATCTTCCTGAACTACAGACCCAGCACCTCATGAATGCTAGACGGAGCTCCATTCAGCCATTAGATCCACTCACCCACATACTTCCTAGAAACAAGCACCATAGTCCGATGTTTTTATCTTTCTGATAGGGTTGTGCCTGGTGGGATGAAAGTAAGAAGAAGTTAAGTAGGAAGGAACACCCCAGAGAGAAAGATGAATACTTACAAGTAACAGTTCAAATTAAATATTTGAATAGTAAGTGAACAAACAATATTAGTATAATCTCGTTTATAAATCTAGGTAATAGTCATATTTGACTGGCGTTGAGGCATATAATCCTTGTCTAGAAGATATTAATGCCATAACCTGGCATTTCTTTGATTCACTTGGAGAAAAGTTTCTATAGTGACTGCTAGCTTATTTTTTTAAGCTTTCCCCCCAATAAGTAATGAAATATTTACCAGAAAGAGATGTGATTCACATAGATGTTTGAGCACTGTTTACACTTTTAAGCTTTTCTATGACATTTTTAATATCCTAAATCAATCAACCTGAAATTCTAATGTACAATTCTTAAAATCATTAAATATTATTAGCTCACCTTCGATGTCTTCTTTGGTTTAAGTGTGACAGCACTTCAGTTAAAATCTTCAATTTAACACTCTAAGCATTAGCCTTACTCCTTAAATAATTTGCTATGTGTTTTTGACAGTTTTCAGAATAAACATGTGTAATGTCCCTCAGGGAGTGAGGCAAAGTGCAGCAGAGGTCTTGGAGGCCACTTTTATTCTTGCTATAATTTCTATACACAGTATAAGGTGCATTCTTAACTCAAAACGATCAATCAAGTGATCACAATAGGACTGATGTAGCTCTAAATGGTTGCCAAATGATTGCTCTCCTAAATTTCTCTGCATTATAGAACATCTTGTAGTGCAGACTGATTTAGGGATATAAGAAAATGCTTATATTCATTAACAAAAACTGTAAAAGTGATTTCATTCAACTCCCCCCAAAAAATCAGTAAAGATTCACAGTTAGAAGGAACACCCCCGAGAAAGAGATAAATTCTTACAATGTAATTTCAAATTAATTTCTCAGAGGAAAAAAGTAGACATATATTCCTGTTTAAAAATTCATATTAAAAGTACAAATATGTACATCTTATATGTTGAGTGAAGAATGAAGCCAAGTTAAGTGGTAGGTATAATTATTTGAGCCAAACTTTCTTCTAAGCCAAATATGGTAATTTTCAAAAGAAATACCATAATAACAGATTTTAAGAAATTCACAAATAAAATTAGAATTGGCATAATTATCTTATTTATAAATGCTAATAAATTCACATGTTAGTTTGAGAGTAGAAATAGGAAACTGTTCAAAAATAGTCTGATAACAAGATAAAAAGACATATGTATTTCTGGAGTCCTTTCATTATAATAAAATATTGCTTAAATATCCGAAGTTATATTTCACTGAAAGACTGGGGAAATTTTTAGTCACAAATAAAATGGGAAACATAATATCATTATAGCCAAGTGCTATTAATGTACAGACACTCAATTTTAGCTAAAATAATAACAAAGCATTTCTAAGCTTCTAAAATATAATACAAGGTAAAAACACCTAGCAAAATAAATGTAGGGCTGGAGAGATGGCTCAGCAGTTAAGAGCATTCCTTGCTCTTCCAAAAGTCCCAAGTTCAATTCCCAGCAACCACATGGTGGCTCATAACCATCTTTCATGATATCTGGTACCCTCTTCCCACCTACAGTTGTACATGCTGGCAAAACATCATATATATAATAAATAAATATTTTTAAAAAGAGAAAGAAAATAAATGTATTCAGAAAAAGGATGAGTTGGATTGGGGCTCCTAAACTATTAAGTTGTTTAGGTCGTTAAAACTATTAAGTCGTTTAGGTAGTTATTCATCTGGCCTCACTTCTCTCCCAGGAGCAGTTGGAGAACTTAGCATATGTTCATCCATGTTTGCAGGATTAGCACAGAGTTTTATCAACATACTGTGCACTTGTTGTCTTTCTCTCATTTGAACAGTTCTCAGATTTAAACTCTACGGAGTAAACCTTGCATGGTGTGAGAAGCTTGCTGTGTTTCAGCCACAGCTCAACCTAAAAGCAATATACTGCTACCAGTTACCTTGATGGTTATTCGGTCAGTCATTGTATTAGGGTCATACTGTACCCACTATGGGGAGATATGGCTGGTAGGTCACAAAATTTCGTGGCGTTTGAAATTATGCAAACAGAAGGGAATGGTTGACTTCTGACTTGTAGTCTCATTGATCCTCTAAGATGTCCTGCATTGGTGCAGTGGTTTTACTTCAAGTACAGAAATGAAGCCAGCCTTATAAATTCAGATGGTAATAATATAGAAAATATAAAAACATTGAATTACAGAATCAATTTTATTTAAAACACTATTGGTTTGAGTTTCTGCTTGGTGAAATAATAAATCCATTACTTTTAAATTCTTTTACTTTAATATTTCTGTTATTATCGACTGAAAACTTAATAATATCACTGCACAATGTCTTCAAAAGCATAGAAGCAAAAACCTTTTGCTCCTGGTGAAAGATGACGTGAAATAATTTACCTCAAGTTCATTTGTTCCTGAGTAAGACTTCCAAAAGATCTAAGTGACATATCCTAGGCCCCTGAAATGGTACCAAAATGGATTATTAGAATTGTTTAAAATAGAGACTTCTCTACAGCGAAGGAAGCAAGAGAATGAAAAAAAAATAGCTACCAAGTAGAACAGCCTTGTTAGTTATCCGTTGCCTCTGAACTTAATACGCAGTATAAAAAGAATAGAAAACATTAATGTCCCCACATCAGCTAATCAGTAAGCACATAAATGAACAGCACAGACAGTAAAACAAGAAATTCAAAGAGAAAATAAATATATGACAAGATATTGGCCATCACCAATCTGGGAAACACAAACCAAACTTATTCTAATTAACTAGAAACTAAATGAGAGCAAATGCTGGAAGAGAATCAGTAGGAAGGTGCCTTAGATTATGAAAACAAAGCAGCTATCATGCAGCTATAGCGTATTTGGGTACTTATATAAGGGAACTCAATTCAGCATGGTGCAGGCTTCCTACACACTCTTGCTAAGCGCAGTACTCTTTCACAACAGATGACTTATGAAATTGGCCTAGGTGTTCACCGTTAGAGTAGAGAATAACAAAATGATGTGTATGTTTAAGTTAGTATTATGCCATTGTTAAAAAGAATGAGATGTCATTTCAGGAGAAGGAAATAGATGAAACAGGCAATGATTATGCTGAATGGAAGATGCCAGGTCCAGGAAGACAAATATCATGTTTCCTTTCGTGTACACTCTAGACTTAAATTTTAATAATAGGAATTAATGAAAAGGGGAGGCGATTTGAAAAAGAAGAGCCTGGGATAAGGTACAAGAGACGGAAAAGAGAGTGTGTGAATAAGACCAAATTACAAGCTGTGCATACATGAGCATGTCATAATGAATCCCACACTTTTTATTAAAAAACCTGGGTTAAAAGTATGTGCCAGTCTTCTGTGATTTCTCTATCAAGTCTTATCATTTTGGGGCTATATGAATGAAAGTACCAAGTTTCTCTATTTTACACAGAGTGACTTTGAACTCATCATTTCCCTGTCTTCACTTCTGAGAACTCTGAGAAGAGAGATTTTTTTCCAGAAGAGAGAAAAATCTTACCATAATATTTAAACAGTATGGAATAGTGATGAGGAAGAAATGAGATATTTAGAAAGCAAGTTTACTATGATAAAAGCTCACAGGTTCTAACTTCCAGGCATTGTGTAAGCTAAATATGTTACCTTTGAGGAAAACACAGCGTTCTGTAAAACATTATGGAGACAGTTAAGCAGAAAACCACCATACAAATAAAAGTAAAAACAACCTGATTTGATTTTACATAAATAATATTTGAAAGGCCTTTTAATGCTGAACTGTTTGTTATCCTGGTGACTGGACTTTTACTTTATGCTAATATTACTGTTTTTAAGTGATAATTTTAAAAGATAACTAATGTTGGCGAGGATATGAAGAAAGCTTGTGCACAGTGTTGGCAGGAATGTGGATTGATAAAGCTATTCCAGAAAACAGTATGAAATTTCTATAGAAATTAATATGAGATCAAACTTGTGACTCAGCAATCCTTCTTCTGGTCAGAATCCTTCAGGGAAACAGAACTGCCACCTTGTAAAATGCTGTGTAGCCTTATGTCCTCTGTAGCACCATTTATAGTAGCCATAATCCTGAAACATTCTGTCTGTTGACAGAAGGGAATACAAATTAACTATGGTAAACTAGAATATTATTCAATCCTAAAAGAACAAGCTTCTGCCATATGCCACACATAAGTGAGCCAAGACACTATGCTAACTGAAATAAGAAAAAAATATTATATTCTGGGATATAAAATCTTCAGAAATTGAAGTATACATACCTAGAAATCCATGTCTTTATTTGGAGAAAGAATGAGGTGGGAACTATTGAGATTGTAGGTCAGGAAGCACAAAGTATCAAGTGTATAGAATAACTCCAGACTTAATGTATAGTACAAAGACTATAACAAAAAGAAAGCCCACCTATGAGTTTTATTCCTTTTTTTAATCAACTAATGTCTACTCGATGCATATAGAAATCAAACAACAAACTAACATAAGGATGGTACTAAGTCCAAATTTGTGAGGCAGTGAATTTTATTGAGATTGCTAATAGGAGTATAGATGAAGGGGTTACAAGAGTAGACATAACTTAAAGACAGCTATAGCACCAAAATCCACTCCAGAATAGGTGGAAAGTCACTGTAACTGGAAACCTGGTGTGCACTGTACAATTTGAAGGCAGATCAATAGGTAAGAATGCATTTGGTTCAGATGACGAATTGTGGGGAGCTAAAGGCCTAGTCCTAGTGTACCTGGCCAGATGCAAGGACTTTATGAAGCCTCTCAGTTATGCACTTATTAAGCTTAATGAGCTTTACTAGAGGTGTTATAGTTCACTTTCCCCCAAACACAAGTACCCACACTTACTTACTTACCTGGGCCAAAGTTACTTGATATGACCAGTCAAGGACTAAAACCAGGCTCAAGTTGGAGGGACCACAAAAAGACCAACGTTGTGATAACCGTTTTGAGAGTAATCAGAGTTCTTATACCTTTATCTGAAAGAGAATACAGTTGGTGATTGTCAGGATACAATGATGTTTGCGAGCTGTACAAGGTACACAAAATTGATGGCTAAAACCAATTGTCCTGTAAAGCTTCCATGCTTCCTTGACTTCTAAAGGAACACAAAGCAAGCTGAACACTTCATTGGCTGAGAGAGTGTCTCAGTTTCTAATGAACTGAAAAGCACACAGTGCCCCCAGAATGTAGTCACTAACCCCAAAAATCTATGCTGCAAGCCTTTCCTGGCAGCTAGGCCAAGCCCACTCTATGCTTCACTGCACCCAAGCTTTCCTCTAGCAACAACAACAAAAAAAAACTTGTTACACAGCATGGGGGCAAGTCAGCCTTTGACTCATTTGTGATGCTGCTAACATCAGATGCAGAGATTGCTCTCTCTCACCCTTGGGGACTTGAATCACCTTTCATTGAATGAAACCTCTCTTCCCTGAGGTTTCTTCTACCCTATTATTTGATCACTCCTGTCTCTTTGTGGGTCGTCTGTCCTCTCTCCTACCCAGTGCTGCACACAGGGTTAGATCCTACTGTTTCACTGTTATAGTCATGTAATGGCTTATGTTATTCAACCTTATCTTTTTGAGTGTTATCCATGTGTGTGTGTGTGTGTGTGTGTGTGTGTGTGTGTGTGTGTGTGTGTTCAGGATGGGACTTCTCTGTATAGTCTTGGCTGTCCTGGACTTGCTTTGTAGACCAGGATGACCTCAAACTCACAGGGATGTGCCTGCCTCTACCTCTCTGAGTGCTGGGATTACAGCCAGCATTTGCTAATATCTATATGCAGACATCTCCTGATGTCTTACAGTCTGTACCCTTGACTTTCCCCTTACACTGCCGATTATCCTTAACTCACTTTTTTATTTTCCCTTATTAACTCATGCTATCTGACATGGAATATAGTTTACTTATTTACTTTATGTCCTATAATTCTCCCCTGGAATATAAGTTTGAGGAAAACAGGAATTTGGTTTGCATTCGTTTTTGCAGAGCTCCCTCTTTACCAAACAGTCCCAAGCAGCAGGTAGTCCGTGAACGTTTAGCAGCTGAGTAGATAGACTCCACATGGTTGCAGATGCTATGTGACAAAAATTGATGTGACCTTGTGGAGGAGAGGTGTTCAAGTTTCATTTCTTTTGCTGTGATAAATATCCAGAACGCCCACTTCCCAAATCAACTAAGTCAGAAGGGGTTTACTTAAGCTCATAACTCCAGGTTACAGTCTGTCATAAGAGTGAAGTCAAGGTAGCAGGATTTTCAAACAACTAGTCACGTGGGCATGCAAGAGCAAAGAAATCTATGTGTGTGTGCGTGGGGTGGGGGTTGTTCCCACATCAATTAACTTAAGATAATTCCTTACAGACATGCCCAACAGGCCAATCCAATGTAGGCGATCTCTCACTGAGACTTTCCTCCAGGTGATGATAGATAAAATGGGTAAACTATTAGCTGTTTTGGAAACACAGAGGATTGGTTACTTGAATAATTAACATGTTAATCAGCTTAACTATCATGGTTATCTTTTTACTTATATGCATTCCACAGTTTACCATGGAATTTCAAGTAATATAATAATAATTCTAATGATACAGCCCCCAATGAGGTGTAAAGTCATAAAACCAGCAACAATATTATCAATTAGAGTTGAGCTCTGAAGTCCCAACCCTCTCTTCTTTGGGAAACAAAGTGTTAAGGTGGAGAGACGGGGCAACGTTTGAAGACATGCAGCAAGAATTCACTGGTAAGGATGAGCCTGTTTGGCAAACAGAATTGTGGATGTTCAAAACTTCTGCTTTGCCGTAGGCAGCATGCAAATAGCTATGTGCTGAATTTAGCTCCCTGCAAAGAGACAGTGGAATGTCAATCCCAGAGTCATGCATGCTAACCACTGGCATAGGAGTCTGAAGTGAGTTGGTTAGGGCCGGCCCTATATTATACAATATAAAATATGACTCATGCTCAAAAGAAGAGGAAACACAGACACAGAAGCAGACATGTACAGGAAAAAAAAACCTGCAGGTAGACATGAAGATGAAAATCAGGGATTTGTATCCTTGTATCAAAGAACATTAATGATCGTCACAAACTACCCTAAGCTACAGATGGTAGGCAGCAAAATCTCTCAGCTGTTAGAAGAGCAGAATATTGCTAGTGCCTTGATCTTAGACTTCTGGCCTCTATACCTGAGTCAACATAACCCTATTGTGTAAGGCAGGTGGCAAAGTCATGGGATTGCAGGTCAGCTGTCATGCCTGTCTATCCACCTGACAAGGTAGGTCTATCTACCCTTGACCTCTCAGGTAACCAGAAATCCAGTACATTTTTATTATATCTTTACTTTTTCTTCTTTCTTCTGTGTGAATAAATTATTTAAAATTTGGAGTATTGGTATTCTGATTCATAAATTATTTAAAGGACTAAGGGTCTTAATATAGGAAAGACATCAGGAATATCTGGGTCATTTTTTAAAAATTCATAGAGTTGGGTCACTTCTCTCAGCAACATCAACTAGTGACCGAGTTCATCTGTACATTTATAAGACTCTAGAATTCAATATAAAGCCAACATTTCAACATCAATAATGAGATGCAACATTAAAAAATATGCTCAGGTTTGATATAATTCACTCTGTGATTATACTGCAGTGGCATAAATGACATCAGTAGTACAAAAGCAGAAATGGCTCAGGGGAAAACACTGCATTTATCTACAATAAATATTTAATATAAAAAAGAGTTGTAAACTGCCTAGTGGAGATGAGCCTGATATAGGTGGAATGACCCTGAAAGCTATTCTCAGCTTGTAGCAATAGCTAAAACTTAGTTCTTATATTTTATAACAGTAGGTTCCATGATCTCTTAGCAGGAAGATGTGTGCTTTTCTGTAACAGTGGCGGTTTAATGTGACACTGACATTATCATCTAATTACCTTAATTTCTTTTGTAGAATAATATATTGAAAGCACCAAGCTTATGAAGGCCCCAGCTTGACAAGTATCTTATGAATTCTTTTCTTAAATGCTGATGGTTACAAAATGAAATTTAGTACATAAGAGCTGCTAGAAACTACTTACCACTTTAACATTTAGCAAGCCATACATTAACATTTTAAAAGGCATAAAAAATCTACATCTATAAGCGATTTTATTTAATAGGTTAGCAAGTGGGTTCTATCCAACAGGAGGGGAGTATTGCTAATGAAAGGAATACCAGGATCAGTAAAAGTAATTTATACAACTGGAGCTTAGCTAGGGATGGGAGGGCAACTTTAGGTTACGCATAGAGGTTTTATTTGTTCCTAAATCTCATTTTTACTTCATAATTAGGACCAACGGTCTGAACAGAAGCAAAGACATGGGAAATATGACCTCTTTCTGGTGCCTTTAAAAGGACCATGATTAACTTTAAATCAACATTTAATTCACGGTAGAATAAGCCACAGATCTGACAGATGAAATAAGCCCTGTATTTACTCTATTCCTCTGTTCATGAAATGTAAAACAGACAGATCACCAGTTAACCTATCAATTAGAAGGAATTACTAAATACAGGTAAAATTACAGAAGAAATAAAATCATGAAAATGGAAAAATATTCTTGTGCAGTTTTTCATTTATTTATGCTTTGAAAGTGGAAAGTATCATGGCACTCTAGTATATAAAATTAACTTTCAGACTATGATTCTCAAGCATTGTCATGAAGCCTGATTCACAGGATAAATGAGAATTTGGAATCAAAAGTGGAACCAAAGTAGATGGCGATAACGCAAGAAAGACTTTATAATAAAGCTTAGGGATATTGGAAAGAAATGCCCGAAGAATAGCACTTCCCAGCATTGGCTCTGGCCTTTAGGGCTGAAGGGAAGAACTCAGAAACAGAAATACCAGCTGAGGATCCCTGCAGTCATGGAATTCTGAGTGGGAAATGATGCCCCTTGCCAGGTTTATTATCCTTCACAAGATAACTTTCTAAGTAGTAATTTGGCATAGAAATGGATTGATTAGCTGAAAGGAAGTGAGTAGAACTAATCATTACTAAGTTATAAAAGCACTCTGACGTCATCAGTGACTGAACCATCTTTATTATGCTTGAGCACACTGAGCTCATTAGTGTTAATGCATTTCTATGTCTACTGTCTATGTTATCAATCTGAGGCTCTCAAGTTTTCTTCCTTTTCATAAGAAATGCTTTATTACCTATATGCCTTATGGGGTTGCAAAATAATACAAGTGTGTTGCAAATAATTTAGGAACGTTTAAAATAAAATTATATCAATGAATACATATGATTCAGACTTTTATTACTGGGAAATCTCCTGAAAGGGACTTCCATGTGGTAAACCCCACTGACAATCCCAATATTTAGGATGCTGAGGCAGATCATGACAGTAGATGTCAATTTGGGCAACATAACCAAATCCTGTCTTAAAATAAAACAGATACATTCTCAGAAAGCCTCTACCTAAGCATTGCAACTTTACTTACAATAACCTTATGCCAGGTACTAAATGTTCTTTCACTAGTTATGGCAGTGGAAGTTTGTGACACGAGCAAAAGATGGTGATTTTCTTCAGTGTAAAAAGAATAACAACAAACAACAACAACAACAACAACAACAACAACAAAACGAACGCATTGCAAAAACGTGAGAAGTAAAAGGAATGAAACACAACGATGTACAGATTCCATGATTATATTTATATGTCACGCTGAAAAAGGCAAAAATTTTAAGGACAGAATTCTGACCAGTGGTTTCCATGGGGGTTGGGGGGGCAAGAGTTTGGAAACAATGACACATGATAGCTTTATTTGGAGGTGGGATGCTGTCTATACTCCTCTGCTGAGGTAGTAGAAACATACCACAAACCATAGAAAGCTGTTGGAACTTGTCCTTACATACGTCTAGGGGGAATTTTATGTGTGAATATTATAATGCAACCTGGATCTTAAAGGTATTATACAAACAAAGTGAAAAAAAAATTATCTATTAGGTCATCCCTCAGAGATAGTAGTTACTGAGATTTTCTTTCTGGTGGTTATTCTAGGGTTAAACGTACATTAACATATATTTTTCTAAAGAAAAAAAAAGAGATTCCTATTTATATGATGTTCATAATTGTTTTCTTTTTTATTTAGTTAGTTTATTCATAGTACATCTCAATTGTTATCCCATCCCTTGTTTCCTCCTGACCCTCCCTCCATCCTTCTGTCACCATATTTCCCTCCCCTATGTCTGTGACCTGGGGGGACTTCTTCCCCCACTAAATGATCATAGACTAGCAAATCTCATCTTGGTAGCCTGCTTATCCTTTCTGTGAATGCTACCAGGCCTCCTCACCTAGAGGAAGTGGTCAAATATGGGGCACCAGAGTTCATGGCAGGGTCAGTCCCCACTCTCCACTGAACTGTGGAGAATGTCCTGTTCATTGGCTAGATCTGTGTAGGGGTTTACTATTGTATTGTCCTTGGTTGGTGCAGTAGTTTGAACAGAACCCCTGGGCCCAGATCTACCCATCCTGATGTTCGTCTTATAGGTTTCTAGGACCCTCTGGATCCTTCTATTTCCCCCATTCTCCCATACTTCTCACACCTAGAGTCCAATTAGGATGTTCTCAAATCTATCCCAATTTCTTTGTAAGTGAAGAACTTCATGGGACATACCTCTTAGGCTAGTGTCCAATTACAAGTGAGTATATACCTTGGGAGAGTTTCTACTTCTGGGTTAATTCACTCAGTATGATCATTTCTAGTTCCATCCACTTGTCAACACTTCTCGGGATTTCCTTAGTAGTATTCCATAGTGTAAATATATCACAGTTTCTTTATCCATTCTTCGACTGAGAGATATTTAGGTTGTTTCCAGGTTCTGGCCATTATAAATAAGACCACTATAAGCATGCTTGAGCATATGTCCTTGTTGTGTGGTGGTGCATCTTCTGGGTATATTCCAAGGAGTGGAATAGATGGGTCTTGAGGAAGCCCTGTTCCCAGTTTTCTGAGATAGTGCCAGATAGATTTCCAAACTGGTTGTACTAGTTTGCATTCCCACCAGAAATGAAGGAGTGTTCCCCTTTATCCACATCCTCGCCAGCATGTGGTGTCACTTGAGTTTTTGATCTTAGCCATTCTGATGGGTGTAGGATGGAATCTTAGAGTCACTTTGATTTTAATTTCTCTGATAACTAAAGATGTTGAGCATTTCTTTAAGTGTTTTGCAGTCATTCAATATTCCTCTGTTGAGAATTCTTTGTTTAGTTCTGAGTCCCATTTCTTTCTTTTTTTTTTTTTTTTAATTTATTTATTTATTTATTATGTATACAGTGTTCTGCCTGCATGTACACCTGCACTCCAGAAGAGGGCACCAGATCTCACCATGTGGTTGCTGGGAATTGAACTCAGGACCTCTAGAAGAGCACGCAGTGCTCTTAACCTCTGAGCCATCTCTCCAGACCCTGAGTCCCATTTCTTAATTGGGTTATTTGGTTTGGTGGTGTTTGATTTTTTGAGTTCTTTATATATCTTGGATATTAGACCATTGTTAGATATAGGGTTGGTGAAGATCTTTTCCCAGACTTTAATTTGTCACTTTGTTTTGTTGACAGATTCTTATACCTTACTTAAGCTTCTCAGCCTCATGAGGTCCCATTTATTGATTGTTGACGTTAAGGCCTGAGCTGTTGGTGTTCTGTTCAGGAAGTTGTCTCCTGTGCCAATATGTTCCAGGCTCTTCCCCACTTTTTCTTCTAACTGACTTAGTGTCTCTGGTATTATGTTGAAGTCTTTAATCCACTTGGACTTGAGTTTTGTGCATGGTGACAAATATGGATCTAATTGCATTTTTGTACATATAGACACCCAGTTAGACCAGCACCATTTATTGAAGATGCTATTCTTTTCCCATTGAATAGATTTGGCTTCTTTGTCAAAAATCAAGTGACCATATGTGTGTGTGTTCATTACTGGGTCTTCAGTTCGATTCCATTGATCAACCAGCCTATTACTGTGCTGGTACCATGCTGTTTTAATTACTGTTGCTCTATAGTATAGCTTGCGATCAGATATAGAGATTCCTCTAGAGGATCTTTTATTGTACAAAATTGTTTTAGCTACTCTGGGTTTTTTTCCATTAGAAGTTGAGAATTGATATTTCAATGTCTTTTTTAAAATTCTGTACGTAGTTTGATAGGGATTACATTGAATCTTTAAATTGCTTTTGGTAAGATGGCCATTTTTACTATGTTAATTCTCTCGATCCATGAAAGAGGGAGATCTTTCCATCTTCTGATGTCATCTTCAATCTTTCTTCTGAGATTTGAAGTTTTTTTCATACAAATCCTTTACTTGCTTGGTTAGAGTTACTCTTAGATATTTTATTTTGCTTGCAGCTATCATGAAGGGTATCGTTTCTCTAATTTCTTCTTTTGCATGATTGTCATTTGTATATAGGAAAGCTACTGACTTTTTTGAGTTAATTTTGTATCCAGCCATTTTGCTGAAGGTATTTATCAGCTGTAGGAGTTCTCTGGTGGAATTTTGGGGGTCACTTATGTATACTATCATATCATTTGCAAATAGGGATAATTTGATTTCCTCCTTTTCCATTTGGATCTCCTTGATCTCCTTTTGTTGTCTTATTGCTCTGGCTAGAACTTTAAGTACTATATGGAAGAGATATGGAGAAAGTTGACAGTCTTGCCTGGTCCCCGATTTTAGAGAAATTTTCTTGAATATCTCTCCATTTAATTTGATGTTGGTTTGTCTATCTTGTTGATTTTTCTCAAAGAACCAGCTTCTGGTTTTGTTGGTTCTTTTAATTGTTCTCTTTGGTTCTAATTTATTGATTTCCACCCTGGTTTTGATTATTTCCAGGCTGGAGAAAGACCCCACAGCCATCTGGGCTCTCATGGAATGTGTGGTCTCCATGGACTGGAATGTGGCAAGTTGGGGGGGGGGTCTGAGGATCAATACACAAGTTTCCCCAAGATTTCCTTAAGCTGGGAGGTCTGATGCTCTCCTGCTGTACTTTTGTCCACAGGTACTGAGTTTACTCTGCCCAGGTCAGCTGCCAGCCTGCAGGCAGGGTCCCAACCTAGTGCTGGGAATTGGTCTGCCATCCTTACTGGGGTGCTGGATGACTGGAGGTCTGACTCACCTGTGGTCTGCACTGTGCCGATTTCTCTTGTCCAGTTATCACCAGCTCCCATGGACCATGGCTCCCAGTAGCTTCTGTGGTTTCTTTCCTGCAGATCAGACACTGTGGTCATTGCCGACATCTTGGCACCTCCCCTATAATTGTTTTCAATAAATCCCCTTGACAGAATATTTGGCAGTAATTGTATTCTTTACTTATTTTAGTAATGTATGTTGCTTCCAAGTATTTAACCATGGATGAATATTCACACCTATACTTACATCAATATTTATATATCTATATGTACTTAGGAGGTAGTTTTCTTAGATTAAAGACCTGTCAACTAACTTTCAGAGTTCAGGATTGAAAATGTTTTCATTAATGTCTGATATTAGACTTTTAGCAACAAAATCAAGTACTTATCATTTCTATATTTAATTTAGACAATATAACCAATAAAATAATTCCAAAAAGATAGAATATTCTTTAGTTTTCTTAACCTAAACACAACACAGAGTCTTGTTCTCTAGTGAACAAGGTATGACCTCAAATCCAATGTGGAAAGTTTCAAAAACTAAAGAAGGCAGGGTTTACCTGTACAGAATAAGCCGTTGTGGTTATGTCTTTGGGGACTCTAGATTTTCTGTTTCTGTGCTTCCTGGATAGCCTGTGATGACCAGTTTTCTTCCACAACACCTTTCACTCCAGGCCCAGAAACTTTGAGTTAGCACACTACAGAACCAACCTATTCAATCGAGGAGTCAAATTTAAATCTATGCTACCTGAAGTTTATTTATTTGTATGCTAAAAACTGACTCATACATTCTATTACTCTTTTCACATTTGGAAGTAGAAGTTCAACATTTAAAAACTATGATTTTTACCATCACCTTTTGTGGATTATTTTGATTTTTAAAAACTTCTCTCCTTTACTCTTTGGATTCATTTATTCTTTGGGTTCACTGTGCGTGTTGTCTGTGAATCTTGGGTGTCCCCTCACCTTCTGCTCCCTTCCTTTGGATACTTTGTGGAGTTCATCCTTTCATTGTTCCACAGTCTGGTGAAGGGCAAGGAACCATTCATCCCTGTTCTTGCTGTGGGGCCATCATGGAAGCAGGAGATTTTCCAACATGAGTTCTGTGCTTTGAAACTCCAACAAGCTGAGGAACAGGATGCCAAGAGCTGCTGTGACTGATTGCCTCTGGCTCTCGTTGTCCTGTGCACAATTCTATACACACCTGTTCATATTAAAATTCTCTTTATTTAACTTTTTATATGTTATAACACTAGGAAATAGAAGAATGAAGCCAATGGCATTACATCAGCTATTAAGATGGTCAATGGTAATTTACTAAGAGTTTAATAGTAAAGCTCTGCATACTTGTGAAATCATCATCACACAAACAATATGTAGAAAATTTATATGAACTAAATCTAACAGAATCCCTCAGGATTAAAGAAAAATGCATCTTAGGAAAGAATGCAGGAAAATTAGCAGGAATGGTGGCTCTGAGGTAAAAAGAAATTTACTAAATAATCTTTGTGCTATTTGTAGAAGACAGCCATATTTAGAGAACAGAAAAAGAGATGCCCAGGCAAATTTGAATTTCAGATAAATGATGAATAATTTTGTTACAAGTATGTTTGTCTGAAATGCAAATTCAACTTGGCATCCTATATTTTATTTGGAAACTCTTGTCTTTGCACATAATTTATTAACACAGTCTAGCACTTTCCAAAATCTCTTGGTTTTTCTCCTGAAATTTTTGCAAATTAAAAGTGACCTGGAGATAATGAAGTCAAGTGGGTTTAGAGCCTTGCTGTTTACAGCAACTTGTAGCAGGGGCCAACCATCCAAAGAACATGCTAAGAATCAGGGTGATTAGGCAAGGAAGCAGGCCAGGCATGGTGTGTGGAGAGGCACTAATGAGAAATGCATTCTGATGGTGAATCTGAGGCAGTTATTACCGGATAAGAGAGAATACAGTTAAATGGGTGCCACTGGGTTGTGGTGTGAGAACATCGCTGTAAAACTAGGAACTCCAGAAGACTCCAGAAGGTGGACACCAGGAGACATGTTGTAAATACCACATCAGAGGAATGAGAAGAATATCCCCCTGGGCATCAGGACTGGGGTCCTAGCTTGGCTCTGCGTGAGCCCCAGTCTTCCCAGACCTTGTTATTTTAACTACAAAATAAATTTTTGCTGATGTAGAGTTTTCTACAGTCCAGAATTCCCAGTGGAATTATTGCACTTCAGAGAACAGAGCAGGAAATCTTCCCAGGAACACCATCAACTCAGAATATTAGAATCAGGTTCAATAACGCCTAGCAAATTCCAGTCCTGGAACCTCTGCTGTGTTCATGTGCCTCTGCTCAGTATTGGCACCTCAGCAGTGGAGGTCTGGCTGCTCTGTAAAAGTTAAGTTTCTAACACTGCACGAACGCCAGTAACTGTGGAACAGCGTAGTAATAAATCAGATGAAACACTGCTGTTAGTTTTAACAAAAGGAAAGAGATGTGGGATAATTAACATTAAACATGTTTGAAACACACACACACATAATCATATAAAACTATAAAATATGCATACATTAATGGATATGAATATTCATGTATTACTATAATTATTATACATATATAGTCATATTAAAATCTTTATTTGTAGTTACTCACACCAGGGTATTATTCTCATACCAATAGCCATTGAATGCCAAATGAAAAACCCAAGTGCCAGGTGTAGGACATGTCCTCTCCAACTGCTGGTCATTGGTGTCTTACAGTACAATGCATCCTATTTTTATTGTACTTGCTTGCCCACCAGAACTTGATTTTATCACCCTGTTGCTGAAGACACCACATACATGGTGGACATGGAGAAATGAAATCCTTACTAACTAGGAAGCTTCCTTATTTCTGGTTAACTTTTCTAGTTCCAGAAGGAACAATGCAAGCTGCCTTAGGGGGGAGTTCAACAGTCTTATCTATTTGTGACCCTTGTGACCTACAATAATGACTGAAGTACCAAGATAAGCTCTTGGGTTCAATAGTAACAATAAGGTAATGGGATAACCAACTGCTTTTCGATTGGATTTAAGCCCTGATACACAGGAAGAGACATATGCGTGGAACGGTAGATCTGACCAAGAACTCATGGTAGGGAAGCTCACAGGACAATTGGTGTGATCCACTACTATTATTTTGATAAATGTACATAGTATCAAACTACCTTCTGAATTCCTATCTCTGTACTGATATGTTCTTGGAGCTGTCAGATCTCAGAAAAGTTCCTCTAAGGAGAAGATGGCTGTTAATCAAGGAACTCACAGCTAGTCAAAGTGCAGAGAATAAATGTCAGTAGAATGCTTAGCCACACCTCCAAGGCTAAGGTACCAATACTACAAAAAGAGGCAGGATGATGGTAAGAGCCATAGTTCTGGGAGGATTAAATCAAAGCATTGGCTCATGCGTGTGTCTGGAACAGTGCCCTCTTGATCTCACAGTAACTGTGTTTGCCTGAGTAGGACCTAAATAAGATCAAGCCAATCACCCATCTACTGGGACAAGAAAGCATTCTTGAGACTCCACTCTTCATTGGGGAACTATGAACATTTGACGGTTTATGCAGAAGACACAGTTTTCCTTATAATATGGCCCCAGTTTGGACAATTGTGTTCCACTGTACAGTCTCATACCAAGGAGTACAGAGGGAACACAAATTGGACTCCATGGATTTTTAAAAACAAATGAACAAAACTGAAACCATGAAGCTGGAGGAGTAACATTTTGAGCACAAAAAACTCTTCTTCCTTCCTCGGGTTGTATTTACTAGGGACACTAGACTAGTGACTATCACACCCTGCTCTAGGGCAAATGAGAGGAAAGCAATCTTTAAAACCTATTAAACTTTTTCTGCCATTTTTACTAAAAAGTAATAATCTAGCAGGAGATAGGGCAGGGGAGAGAAGAATTCTATGAATTTCACCTTCCTCTAGTGAGGGGTGAGAAAATTTACATTTGTATCAGTAGCTGGGAAAAGAGAATCCTCTGGAAAGCTCTAAAGACCAAATAAGCATGCAAGGCTCTAGTGCTCTGGCATTTGATTTACATAGAATGGGGTTGACAAGAGTTTGAACAATAAAAAATGTGAGTGCAAAAAGGAGGATCTGTTTTTGAAAATGACAAAAGTCAACACAGGTAGTTTGAAAAGATGCAAAGGTAGTTTGTTGTTGTTTTGTTTGTTTGTTTGTTTTTCTGTTTTTATGCTGCAGAGCTTATTCACATACATGTAAAGCATATCTCACTAAGGAATCAGGCACAGAAGAGCTCCTAAAATATTGAAGTCTCAGAAGAAATTCTATTTAAACAGAATTCACACCAAAAAACAAAAGAAAAAAAAAACCAGCTGACTTGTGCACTACCAGAAAAAGCCATTACTTGCCTTTTTCTATGCAAATATAGGTGTGTCAGATGCTAAATGCAGTAAGATAAAAAGAACCACAGAGAAAAACAGTGAAATCTTTCAAATCTATCTATAGGCTCCAAATTCAAGAATATATCAAAATAAAATGTAACAATCAAAACAAACTAACAAAATCAGAAAACACCACCCACTATGACACTATGGTCAGGTAGGCTTCTTACCAGGGATGCAGGGATGGTTCAACTGTATAAATCGATGAATGTAATCCACCGTATAAACAAACTGAAAGACAAAATGTCCATGATCATCTCATTAAATGCAGAAAAGGCCTTTGACAAAATCCAACACTCCTTCATGATTAGAGCCATGGAAAGATCAGGGATGCAAAGTATTTACATAAACTCAATAAAGGCAGTTTATAGCAAGCCTGTAGCCAACATCAAATTACATAGAGAGAAACTTGATTCCATTTCACTATAATCAGGAACAAGAAAAGGCTGTCCACTCTCTCCATACTTATTCAGTATAGCACTTAAAGTCTTAGCTAAAGCAATAATAAGTGAAGGAAAAATCAAGGGTATACAAAGTAGAAAGGAAGATGTCAAAGTGTCTTTATTTACAAATGATACTTTAGTATACATAGTAACCATAAAAATTCTACCAGGAACAGCCTATCACTGATAAACAATTTTAGCAAAGTAGCTGGATACAAAATTAAGCCACAAAAGTTAGTATCCTTCCTATATACAAATGACAAATGGATTGAGAAACAAGACAGGGCAACAATACCTTTCAATAGCCTCAACTAATACCCACGTAAGTGAAAGACATGTATGATAAAAACTGCATATTTTTGAAAATATAAATCGAAGAAGATTTCAAAAGGTATCTTCCATGTTCATGTGTTAGTATTAACATAGTAAAATTGTCCTTCGTACCAAAAGCAACCTACAGACTCAATGAATCCCCATCAAAATTCTACCATGATTCTTCAAATATCTTGAAAAGATAATTTTTTAGCTACATATCAAAGCACAAAAAGATAAAATACAGGATTTCTAAAACAATCCTGGACAACAACACCAATAAATAAACAAGCAAACTAACTACTGGAGGTATCACGATCCATGATTTCAATTGTACTATAAAACCATAGTAAAAAAGAGTATGATATTGGAAAAAAACAGACACATAGATAAATGGAATCTAATTAAAGATCCAGACATAAATCCATACACCTATGAACACCTGATTTTTAATAAATATGCTAGAATTAAAGGCTGGGAAAAAGTCAGCATCTTCAACAACCTGGTTGGTCAAGGTGGATAGCTGCATGTAGAAGAATGAAATAGACTCATGGATCAAAGACTTTGACAGGAAACCTCATACACTGACCCTAATAGAAGAGAAAGAAGAACACAAATTTTGTAACTCATTGACACAGGAGAAGACCTCCTGAACAGAACACCAATAGTGGTGGCACTAAGATTAACAATTAATAAATGGGACCGCATGAAATTGAACGTATTCTGTAAGACAAAGAACAACATTATTCAGACAAAACAGCAGCATACAGAATGGAAAAACATTTTATTAACTCCACATCTGATAGAGGAATAGTGTCCAAAATATATAACTATACTCCAAAATATACAAGAAACTATATATTAAAAAATCAAATAATCCAATTAAAAACTAGGGTACGGCATCTTGACAACTTACACCTACTAGCGTTGACTCTCACCTGGAAGCACAGGGCCTTTATTTATTATTTCAAACCTGAAAGCAGTGATAGTTCACTGGTCTCTCCTCCTGTCCTGTACTTCTGAGTCCTTGATCCTGACTCAAGCAAACTGGCTCTGCTTTGCTGCCTCTCTGGAACAGACATGACAAATGGGCCAGGATCCCAGAATCCTGCATGGTAGTGGCTTCAGAAAGGCACTGGTATGGCTGTCTGTATTCAAATGATTCCCCAGTCCCAGCCCAGGCTCTCCTCTGCACTGCTGGTACAACCCATGGAGCCTCCGATTGGAAGGGACTTAGACTTGGGTGACAAAGTCCTATTTGATGAATGTACCCCATGGGAACATTCATACTGTTTCATACTGACAGATTATTTTATTTATTAAATGTCATATTTAAAATATTTATTTTTTTATACTGAACGAGTACCTTTTTTAAAAAAAAAAAAAAAAAAAAAAAAAAGAAATAATAAAGAACCCAAACTTGTCAAAAAAATGGAGTACAATAGAAACTCAAATGACCCACAAACACATAAAGAAATGTTCAATATCCTTAGCAGTATCAGGGAAATGCAAATGAAGACTCTTTTGAGATTTCATCTTACCCTTGTCAAATAGGAACATGCTGGTGAGGATGTGGAATAACAGAATTAGGTAAAGATGAATGGACTCCGGCAGTGTGGGCACATGGATCTCCCTTGAAGAGGAAAGTAGTATACATTTTATGGATGGACTAGGGGCAGGGCAGTTCAGTCGTGGAAATGAGAGAATGAGGTGGGGAGTGGGATGGAAGATAGCATTACATGAGGCACTGTGGGGAGAGAAAGGTGCTATTAAGAGGCATTTCAGGGGTGATATAGAAACCCAATTCAGTCAAAACTTCCAAAAATATATGAAGGGGATCATCATGAGTTCTCCTGGTAATGGAGAATATAAAGTCCCGTCTTGCCCCCTTTTATCACAAAATAAGGATTCCAATATCATGTTTGGGTTTCACTCAATTTCAAGTGTTTGCCAAAGGGCTCCCACTGAACCTCTCCGCCCCCCAAAAATCCAAAATGCCAAAAACATGAGGCTATCATTAAGAGAAAGAGATTGCTCTCTGCAATCCAAAAGTGGGGTGCTATTGCTGACGACGAGACCCACAAAACTCATTTAATATTGAGAAGTAGAGCTAGTAGCTACATGGAGCCTTCACCCTTACATTCTAGTGTCTTTGACAGCCTGAAGATACTATGAAGGCTACCAAAGGAAATATAAACACCAACCCACATACAAAACCTTTGATCTACAATCTGTCCTCTGAAATATATGTTAGGACAATGGTGGCACCAAACTTATGTGATTTGACTTAAGGCCCACTCCATGAGATGGAACTTCTATTCAATACTGCTTGGGTGACCAATAACCAGAGAGTAGATTGTCCAGAGACCTAAGGTAAAATCAAGCACTACCAGTCTGGAAAAAAGGAGGGTATCAATAAAATAACTCCTAATGATATTCTGCTATACTCAGAGATCAGTGCCTTATTCATTATTATTAGAGATGCTTTCTTCTGCAGAAGACAGGAACAGAGGCAGAGTGCCACAGCCAGACATTATACAAAGAGAGAGTCCTTGGAATACAGAGCTCTAAATGGGATGTCTCCATCAAATCCCTCCCATCAGAGCTCAAAGAACCTTGCAGAAGAGGAGGCAGAAAGAGTATAAGCTCCAGATGGGATGAGAACAAAAGAAAACAGAACAGAAAAAAATCAAAAGAGCAAAAAGGAAAGATTTAAGATTTTCAACTCTGGCCCTAGGTTCTAGACTAATCAAGCACAGCATGAAAAAAAAAAAAAACAAAAACAAAAAACAAAAAACAGAAAAAGAAGTTAAGACATTGATAAATTTCAACTAAATACTAGACACCGGTCAGATTAACTGCTAAACTTATATATTCTTACAATGTATAGCATGTATAAAAAGACAAGCAGTTCAGCCACAATTTCATCTTCTGTAAGAAAAGACCTAGGAATTCACATCAAGGCCCAATGGAAACAGAAAGAGCTGCTTGTAAATCATCTCACTAGTCATCTGCCCCAATGAATAACTAGTTATATCATCCTTAAAGTACTAAGGGAAATTAGTGTGTGTAGAGCATCTTGCTTTAGTGAGAATCATGTAAAGACTTATCTATGTTTACAATTTTATATGTGTGTTTGCCTCCACGCATTTATGTGTACTGTCTACATATTTGGTGCCTAGAGAAGCCAGAAAATAAGAGATCCTGTGGAACTGAGCTTTCAAAGGGTGTAGACTGCCAACTGGGGCCTGGGAATTGAACCAGGGTCCTTTGAAAGAGCAGCAAATGCCTTTAACTATTGAGCCAACTCTCCAGCTCCATTAGTCAGGATCTCAATATCTTTCTCTATAGTACAGTGCTTTTTTGGTGCTGAATTCAGGACACTGGCTTTAAATTTTAACAGCCTAGCATTTTAGTTATCATATAAATGAAACTAAGATGTAGTTTGAAGTTCCTATGGCATCATGACCCAGTTAGATGGTAAGTATTAAGACTTGTGTTAACGAATGTCAGGTCAGGTGAGTGGCAAACAAGAAGCTATTAATTTATCCTAATTTCTCTGTGTTAGCCATGACTTATTAACAGTGATTACTAGGCTAGATCATATTCACTTTTCATGTTTCAAATATTGTACAGTGTTAATCCCTAAAGTAATTAAGGAGATTAAATCAGATCAGAACTAAAATGAAATTCTGACTGTCCAAATCTATACTATTTATTAGTCAGGTGTTTTTTTTTGTTTTTTGTTTTTTTTTTTTTTTTTTTTTTTTTTTTTTTTTTTGAGCATTGCTTGGCTGGGGTAGAATTCAGCCACATAAGCATCATTCAGATTGTATCTACATGGTAATGTTATCATCAAATATGTGTGAAGAAAGCAAATTTGATTTATTTTTGGCACATTTTTTTAACCATTAAAAAAATCACTGTTCTCTTCTAGGGAATTTGAAGGTGAATGATGAAATAATTACAAATTTTGATCATCAAGTGGCAAATGCCGATCACTTCATAGGAAAGAATTTAGATACTAGTGAATTCCACACTGCAGTGAAGAGTGATGCAATTTCTACGTTTACTGAAACAAAACATCTCATTAAAGGTGGAAGCAGGAGCCCGGGGTGTGCTAGACAACTGGTTGCCTGGACAGAGGTATATTTACATGACCTAGGAGCTAAGATTTCCTACAAACAAAAAGCATCAAAGCTTCTTCCATGAAAAGAAGGGGAAAAACAGGCCATAATGAGCTATTTTATAATATTATACCAATATCCCATTTAATATTCAAGTCAATTAATTAACTTTAAAACACACACTAAGTGACTCAAGTTATTTGCAACTCCCTGTCACCAGTTATTCTATTAAAGGCCAAGTATAACTTAGCATTTAGTCTCTTAAAAAATATCACTTAACAATTAAACTCCTTTTGGCCTCTTTTACTGTTTTACAGAGAAAATATACACAAATAAACCCAGTTACATGTGTGCCATCATGTAAGTCCCACCGATTCTGCCCATATAGGCATTGTTATAATTCTGCCACTCACCTGAAAAAAAAAGAAAGGCAAAGAGCTGGAACATAGGTTGGTTGTCTCTTCCTGATTTCATCTTCTTCAGAGACAAAGGGCTTCTCTTGGAGAGCATGATTCTCTCAGCATTAGAAACACTGAGCCCATTTCTTTAAGTATTTCTCAGACATTTTATATTCCTGTTTAGATCTGTACCCCATTTTTTAATTGGGTAGTTTGGTTTGGAGGAGTTTAATTTCTTGTTTTATGTATATATTTTGAATATTAGCCCTTTGTCAGATATAAGGTTTCCTAGTCTATAGGCTGACATTTAGTTCAGTTGACAGTGTCCTTTACCTTTCAGAAGCTTTTCAGTTTCAAGAGGTCCCATTTATTAATTGTTGGTCTTAGAGCCTGAGCTGTCAGTGTTCTGTTCAGGAAGTTGTCTCCTGTTCCAATGAATTCAAAGATCTCCCCCACTTTTTCTTCTAGCAGATTTAGTGTTTCTTCCAATGGACAGCTCATTCTCCAGTGTTGCAGGGAGAGTGGGACTGCCACTGACATGAACTCTGGTGCCTCTGATTTGACCACTTCCCTTTAGTGGGGAGGCCTGGTGGCACACAGAGGAAGGAGAATAAGGCTATCCAGATGAGACATGATAGACTGTGGTCATATGGTGGGGGAGGAGGGCTAGAGGACAGGAGCAGGGCAGTAGAAGGAGAGAGAGTGGGAACAGGAAGATGCAAGTGAGGGGATAAGATTCAGGATGTAATCTGAATAAATTATAATAAATTAAAAACAAGAAAAATAAAAGAAACACCGAGCCCAGCCAAACCAGACTAACAGGGCTGGACACTGTAAGCCTGTGCTTCTGTCGGCCTACCAGTGCTTCAGGCTTAAGGATTGCAAACTTCCTCCCTACTGGGTGGAAAAGTTCTTCCAGTATCAGACAGGTAATGTGAAATTCAAGAATCAAATTTCTAAGCCTGCCAACAACAGTAATAAATTAATCAGATATTAAGCCTTGATCAGATGCTAGATTGCAATTATCCCCATACCATGTTTGTCACACCCAGTTTGGTCTTATATTTGAAATCAGTGAAGCCAGATAACTATACTTTGACACACAAAAAAAGTATTTTACAGCTTTTTTTTTCTGTCTTTCTTAATGTCTGCAAAAATAGACTGTCTCAGTGTCCTAGCTAACTAAAAAATGGAGGTTCTGGCCTTAAATTCAGTTCAATATAAGCTAGCCCAGATTTTTCAAAAAAATGTCCTCTTAATTCTTGGGCCTCATGTGTTATTTTCTGAGGTGAAACCTTCATGTCTTTCATCTTCAGTTTCTCGCCATTTCCTAGAAAAATGAGAGAATATATAAGTATTAATCAGAGGCTCTGAGTTGCATGAGAAACACAATGTTCAGTTTGAGATACACTAAAACCACTATATTGCTAATTACTAGCCCTCTCTTCAAAGGAAGACAATTTAAGTCCTTTCAGTTCAAGAAATAAAATACAGGGCTGGGCTGTATCTCAGTAGTATAGCACTTAGCTCACATGTACAAAGTTCTAGCTTTGATCTACATGAGAAGAAGAAAATTTTTAAAAAATGACAAGAGAGGATCACTGGCTGTGAGAGACCAGAACAACAGGGCTAACCTCCTAACATCCACACCAGTGAAGCTTTGAGCTCGCAGCCTAGGGAAATCGTAAGAAAACAAGTGAATCTATCATCAGACACCCTCCATTCAACTCTGGAAGCTACCCAACAAAAACAAAGACGGCAAGATGTCTAAAGGACAACGAAAAAGCATACGCAAAAAACCCCAAAACAACATGGCGTCTCCAGTTTCCAGCTATCCCAAAGAAAACCACCCAGAGAACTCAAATACAACGGAAATACAAGAAAATGACCTCAAATCCTTAGTAATGAGGATGATAATGGAGGAAACAAATAAAATTCGTAATCAAATGCAGGAAGACGCAGACAAACAGGTGAGAGACATAAAAGAAGCACATAGAGTGGAACTGGAAAAATTGCAGGAAAATGCAAACAACCAGATGAAAGAAATAACTAAAACGGTTCAAGCTCTGAAGACCTATAAAGAGGCAATGGAAGAAACTCAGGAATATACAAAAAATCAGATGAAAGAAATCAAAAAATCAGTTCAAGATCTGAAAATGAAAATGGATTCAATGATAAACACACAGACAGAAGAAAAACGAGAACGTGAGACCTCAGAGAAGAAGGCGAGCAACACAGAGGTGAGCTTTTCTAACAGAATCCAAGAGATGGAAGAACGAATCTCAGGGCTAGAAGATACAATCACAGATATTGAATCAACCATTAAAGAAAATGCCAAATCTGGAAAACTCCTGACACAAAACATCCAAGAAATTAAGGACACCATGAAAAGAAGAAATTTGCGGATAATAGGCATTGAAGAAAGAGAAGACATCAGACTCCAGGGCCCAGAAACTATTCTCAACAAAATCATAGAAGAAAATTTCCCCAATCTAAAGAAAGAGATGCCTATAAACATACAAGAGGCCTACAGAACACCAAATAGAATTGACCAGAAAAGAAAAACTGCCCGCCACATAATAATCAAAACACAAAACATGCAGAACAAAGAAAAAATATTAAAAGCTGCAAGGGAAAAGGGCCAAATAACATTTAATGGTAAACCTATCAGAATTACACCTGACTTCTCAGCAGAGACCATAAAAGCCAGAAGGTCCTGGACAGAGATCCTGCAAACCCTAAGAGAACACAGATGCCAGGCCAGACTACTTTACCCAGCAAAATTATCAATAACCATTGATGGAGAAAACAAAATATTCCATGACAAAAACAAATTCAAACAGTACCTATCCACAAACCCAGCTTTACAGAAGGTACTAGAAGGAAAACTCCATCCCAAAGGGTCAAGCTACAACCAAAACTACCCAGGAAATAGATAACTATCCCATGGCAAAAACACAACTACACAAACGCTCGACTGGAAACAACATCAAAATTAAGACTCTTAACAGTCACTGGTCATTAATATCTCTCAACATCAATGGCCTCAATTCTCCAATAAAAAGACACAGACTAACCGAATGGGTACATAAACAAGACCCAACATTCTTCTGCATCCAAGAAACACATCTCACCCATAATGAAAGGCATTACCTCAGGGTAAAAGGTTGGAAAAAAATATTCCAAGCAAATGGTCACAAGAAGCAAGCAGGTGTAGCCATTTTAGTATCGAACAAAATAGACTTTCAACCAAAATTAATCAAAAGGGATGAGGAAGGACACTTCATACTCATCAAAGGTAAAGTCAACCAAGATGACATCACAATTCTGAACATCTATGCTCCCAATACAAGGGCACCCACATATGTAAAAGATCTCCTAAAAAAGCTTAAACCACACATCGATCCCCACACAATAATAGTGGGAGACTTCAACACCCCACTCTCACTGAAGGATAAGTCATTGAAACAGAAACTAAGCCGAGAAATAACATCATTAACCAATGCCATGGGTCAAATGGATCTAACAGATATCTATAGAACCTTTCACCCAAACAAGAAAGAATACACCTTCTTCTCTGCACCCCATGGAACCTTCTCCAAAATTGATCACATCGTAGGTCACAAAGCAAGCCTCAACAGATACAAGAGGATTGAAATAATACCTTGTATCCTATCAGATCACCATGCTCTTAGGCTGCAATTCAACAACAACAGAAATAACAAAAAGCCTACACGTTTGTGGAAACTAAACAACTCTCTGCTAAATGACACCTGGGTCAGGGAAGAAATAAAGAAAGAAATCAAGGAGTTTCTGAAATTCAATGAAAATGAAGAAACAACATACCCAAATTTGTGGGATACATTGAAAGCAGTGCTAAGAGGAAAATTCATAGCACTAAGTGCCTTTAAAAAGAAATTGGAAACATCGCACATAAGCATCTTAACAACACAACTGGAAGCCCTAGAAAAAAAAGAAGCAGAAACACCCAAGAGGAGTAGACGCCTGGAAATTATCAAACTCAGGGCTGAAATTAACAAATTAGAAACTAAGAAAACAGTCCAAAGAATCAACAAAACCAAAAGCTGGTTCTTTGAGAAAATCAACAAGATAGACAGACCATTAGCCAAACTAACTAAAAGGCAGAGAGACAGTATTGAAATCAACAAAATCAGAAATGAAAAGGGAGACATAACAACAGACACTGAAGAAATTCAAAGAATCATAAGATCCTACTTTGAAGGCATATACGCCACAAAATTTGAAAATCTAAGGGAAATGGACGATTTTCTTGATCAAGTTCACTTGCCAAAGTTGAGTGAAGAACAGATAAACAAGTTAAATAGTCCCATTTCCCCGACAGAAATAGAAGCAATCATCGATGGTCTCCCAACCAAAAAAAGCCCAGGGCCAGATGGTTTCAGTGCAGAATTCTACCAGACCTTTAAGGGCGAGCTAATACCGATACTCTTCAAGCTACTCCAAAAGATAGAAATGGATGGAAAATTACCAAATTCATTCTATGAGGCCATAGTCTCATTGATACCTAAACCTCACAAAGACTCAACAAAGAAAGAGAATTTCAGACCAATTTCTCTTATGAACATAGATGCAAAAATACTAAATAAAATACTTGCAAAACGAATACAGGAGCACATCAAAGATATCATTCATCATGACCAAGTAGGCTTCATTCCAGGCATGCAGGGATGGTTTAATATACGGAAATCCATCAATGTAATCCATCATATAAACAAACTGAAAATAAAAAACCACATGATTATCTCCTTGGATGCAGAGAAAGCATTTGATAAAATTCAACACCCATTCATGTTTAAAGTTTTAGAGAGATCGGGGATACAAGGCACTTTCCTCAACATAATAAAGGCTATATACAGCAAGCCAATAGCCAAAATCAAAGTAAATGGTGAGATACTCAAGGAAATTCCTCTCAAATCGGGAACAAGGCAAGGCTGCCCACTCTCTCCATATCTCTTCAATATAGTACTCGAAGTTCTAGCCAGAGCAATAAGACAACAAAAGGAGATCAAGGGGATCCAAATGGGAAAGGAGGAAGTCAAATTATCCCTCTTTGCAGATGATATGATAGTGTACATAAGTGACCCTCAAAACTCCACCAGAGAACTCCTAAAGCTGATAAACACCTTCAGCAAATTGGCTGGATACAAAATTAACTCAAAAAAGTCTGTAGCCTTCCTATACACAAATGACAAGCTTGCAGAGGAAGAAATTAGGAAAACCACACCCTTCACATTAGCCACAAGCAATATAAAATATCTAGGAGTTACCCTAACTAAGCAAGTGAAGGACTTGTATGAAAAAAATTTCAAAACTCTGAAGAAAGAGATTGAAGATGACCTGAGAAGATGGCGTGATCTTCCTTGCTCATGGATCGGGAGAATTAACATAGTAAAAATGGCCATCCTACCAAAAGCAATCTACAGATTCAATGCAATCCCTATCAAAATAACTACACAATTTTTTAAAGACATTGAAAGTTCAATTCTGAACTTCATATGGAAAAACAAAAAACCCAGAATAGCTAAAACAATCTTGTACAATAAAAGATGCTCCGGAGGAATCTCCATACCTGATCTCAAACTGTACTATAAAGCAATAGTACTTAAAACAGCATGGTACTGGCACAGCAACAGGCTGGTTGATCAGTGGAATCGAATCGAAGACCCAGATATGAATCCACACACATATGGTCACTTGATTTTTGACAAAGAAGCCAAATCCATTCAATGGAAAAAGGATAGCATCTTCAACAAATGGTGCTGGTCTAACTGGAGGTCTATGTGTAAAAAAATGAAACTGGACCCATATTTGTCACCTTGCACAAAACTCAAATCCAAGTGGATTAAAGACCTCAACATAAAACCAGAGACACTAACTCACTTAGAAGAAAAAGTGGGAAAGAGCCTGGAACATATTGGCACAGGAGACAACTTCCTGAACAGAACACCAACGGCCCAGGCCTTAATGTCAACCATTAATAAATGGGACCTCATGAGGCTGAGAAGCTTCTGTAAGGCAGGAGACACTGTCAAGAGAACAAAGCGACAGCCTACAGACTGGGAAAAAATCTTCACCAACCCTACATCTGACAAAGGTCTAATATCCAAAATATATAAAGAACTCAAGAAATTAAATACCACCAAACCGAATAACCCAATTGAGAAATGGGGCTTGGAACTAAACAGAGAATTCTCAACAGAGGAGTATCAAATGGCTGAGAAACACTTAAAGAAATGCTCAACCTCCTTAGTCATCAGGGAAATGCAAATCAAAACAACTCTGAGATTCCATCTTACACCCATCAGAATGGCTAAGATCAAAAATTCAAGCGACACCACATGCTGGCGAGGATGTGGGGAGAGAGGAACACTCCTTCATTGCTGGTGGGAATGCAAACTAGTACAGCCACTTTGGAAATCTATCTGGTGCTATCTCAGAAAAATGGGAATAGGGCTTCCTCAAGACCCAGCTATCCCACTCCTTGGAATATACCCAGAAGATGCTCCAGCACACAACAAGAAACTTTGCTCAACCATGTTCATAGCAGCCTTATTCATAATAGCCAGAACATGGAAACAGCCTAAGTGTCCCTCAGTAGAAGAGTGGATAAAGAAACTGTGGTACATATACACTATGGAATACTACTCAGCTATTAAAAACAAAGAATTCCCGAAATTTGTGGATAAATGGATTGAGCTAGAAATGATCATAATGAGTGAGTTAACCCAGAAGCAGAAAGAATCAAATGGTATATACTCACTTATATCTGCATACTAGCCCAAGGGGCATGTCCCACGAAAGCCTTCACTTACCAGGAAACTGGGACAGAGGGGAAGGCATCCTATTGGGACTCTAAATGAGAGACGCATAGGAGAACAGCAAAATAAAAGGATCCAGAGGGTCCTAGAAATCTACAAGTAGAACAATATGATAGGCAGATTTGGGCCCAGGGGTCCCGCTCAAACTAAGGCACCAGCCAAGGACAATACAGGAGGTAAACTTTAAACCCCTTCCCAGATCTAGCCAATGGTCAGAATATTCTCCACAGTTGAGTGGAGAGTGTGATACGACTTTCTCACATACTCTGGTGCCTCACATTTGACCATGTCCCCTGGAGGGGGAGACCTGGTGGCACTCAGAGGAAGGACAGCAAGTAGCCAAGAAGAGACTTGATACCCTATGAGAATATATAGGGGACGTAATCCCCCTCAGGAACAGTCATAGGGGAGGGGAATAATGGGAAAATGGGGGGGGTGGAGGAATGGGAGGATACAAGGGATGGGATAAACATTGAGATGTAACAAGAATAAATTAATAAAAAAAAAAAATAAAAAAAATAAAAAAATAAAAAATGACAAGAATAAAATCAACAATTGAAGCTTTTTGGAGTTATCAATACCTAAAGAACCATTGGAAGAAAGGCAGACCTCTGTAGGATTGTAATAGTTAGTGTTAATGATCTCTGATAGAAGAATTAAGAAACCCTAAGGAAGTGGAAGACAGTCTCAATAGAAACAATAGAAATGGGATATTATCTTATATATAAGGAACCTGGAGGTATAATTTAAGTACTGCTCACATTTTCCTGAAATTAATTTTCTTAACAAATCATATCATGCCACAATCTAACAAGGATCTCTTTATTTATAGCTACTTAAAAAGAAATGCTGTGATATTGTAGAATAAATTAAGTTTATTCATTTTGTCTATGTAAAATTTCTAAGAATTTACTGGAAAAATATCCAAAATACAATTTTGGATACAAATACAAATACAAAATAGATTTGTCTAATTTGAAGAGATTTAAGGAATTTCTTTAGAACCAGGCTTGACTTGTTGCCATGAAGCATGGAAACTCTGCAGAGGGGGTTAGCTTCCTAAACAACATCGTGACTGACAAAAAGAGCTCTCCACGGGTGCTCCCCTTATCAACTAATGTTAATTTTAATCTTTGGAAAGTATTTAAATTATAATTTATTCACATTCCATCCCAATTGTAATCCCCTCACTCTTATCTTCCTGTTCCCACCCTCCCTCCCTCTTCTGCCCTATTCCTCTCCCCTTCTGATAGGTGTGGTCCTCCTCCTCCACCCTCTGACCACATCTGGGTAGCCTGCATCCCCTTCCTCTGTGTGCCCACAGGGCCTGTCCATCAAGAGGCAGTGATGGGGGCATCAGAGTTCATGTCAGAGGCAGTCCACCGCTTACCCCTCCACCTCCCCACATGGAGGATGAGCTGTCCATTGGCTACATCTGAACAGGGGGTCTAGGTTCTTTGTTTGAAATGTTCTTGGTTGGTGCATCAGTTCGTGCAGCCCCCGCCCCCACCACCCCCCCCCCCCGCCCCGGGTCCAGATCCACCACCCTTCATAATCTCCTTGTGGAGCTCCTGACACGCCCAACCCCACCCTGGGTCCTTCCATCCCCCACCTGGAAATTTTTTACACTCTATTTAGTTTGCCACTAATCAAATCTATAAAACATAAATTTCTGTTTTTCAATTTCCATGTAATTTTTATTTTAGTTAATTAATTATAATGAAGTAAGAATTGGTGTGCTACTAGGGAATGAACTGAGGGCCACACATAATAGGTAAATACTCTACCGATAAACTATATCCACAGTCTTGTGTGTAATTCATTTACTTTTTAAGTAACAAAATAAATAACATATTTGACTAGGATAAAATGAAGAGAAGGAAAAGTGCCCAAGTGCCCAATAGTCAGAGACGCACTCTTTGGCATACTCAGTAATCCTATGGAAACAATAAACAGGAAGCCATAATATATACATATATATATATATATATATATATATATATATATATATATATATATATATATATATATACAGTGTGTGTATGTGTGTATGTGTGTATGTGTGTATCTGTGTATGTGTGTAAAAGACCTGTATGGTAAAAAGAGAGAAAATATATACATAAATAAAATAAAATATATTAACAAGATAATTTTTCAACTTATATTGACTACTTTATTGAGTATTATTAAGGGTTATTTAGAAAAAATAGGTTGTAATACTGGTATAGATGGATAAATAGACAAAGGGGAGATTCTGCCAGAATACTTCCTTTAGATTCTATATACAATATCATTCTTCGTAGAATTTCCAATTTCTATATAACAAGCCTGTTTTCAAAATAATTTTTCTAAAACTAGGAGCATCCATGATACAACATTATGAGACATTAAACATTCAAAGATGCCGCTGAGTTTGTTTTCTGTTGGCCATCTACTGGGAATGCAGCCTATACGTAAGAGTACTTTGTTTCCCCCATAAAATTCCCTTCAAAAAAAAATCTAAATTTTCATTTAAAAATGGTTATCAGAGACAGCTTCTGGGTTAGAGGGGAAGAGCTATGTCTAGTTCTTTCACCCCTAGGTCCCCCTCTGGTGCCAACCTGTGCAGGTACTATTGATGTTGTCTCAGTCTGTATGAGTTCATATCTGCTTTGTTAATTTTGTTTTCTTGGTGTTCTCTACCCCTTTTGGCTGCTCTACTCTGTCTGCCTCCTCTTCAGAGGAGTTTCCTGAGTTCTGACAGGAAGGACCTGGTGTAGACATCCCTTTTAGACCTGAGTGCTCCGGATATCCATTCTCTGCATCATGCCTGGGTGTGAATTTCTGTTTCATTCCATGTGCTACAGTCAGAAGCTTCCGTGATGATGGCTGAGCAAGGCACTGGTCTATGAGTATAGCAGAATGTCGTTAGGAGTCAACCTATCACTACCTTTAAAAAAAATTAGGACAATGGTATTTGGTTTTACTCTAGTTCCCTACACTATCTGGTCTAAGGTTCTTGGTCATTCAAGCAGCATTGGGTATGGGTTCCATCACATGGAGAGGGCCTGAAGTCAAATCAGATATTGGCTGGTTCTCTCTCTCTCTCACAAGATTTGTGCCACTGTGGCATTTTCATATGTTGCAGGCAAGACACCACTGTAGAGCAAAGGGCCTTTGGTCTGGCTAGTGCTTATGTTTCTCCTTTGGCATCATGGAAGGTATCCTTCTATACCAAAGGCTGGAGCACGGAGAAGTGAAGGCTCTATGTAGGTCAACTTCTCCACTGCGTACATTGTCTTCAGTTGCATAGGTGGTATTTTCAGCAACGTTGTCATCAGTTTGTGGCTAGCAGCCTATATTCTTGGCAACAACCTGAGTTGTTTGGAGATTCCCATGGCCAACAACACAGTTAGATGTAACTCAACACCAGTGTTAGAAACTTCATTTGTTGAAAAGAGGTGGCCAGCTTGGGCTCCCCCTCCCCCACCCCCATTATTTGGCACTTTCACTTAGATTTCCTTCATAAATATATATTTTTAAAGAAGCTTCTATTGTGTTAGGTTTTCATACTACCCTTCAAATGATCCTTAGTTTTAGCTAGCTCCCTCCCTGTTCCCATCTCCAAGTCCTCCTCCCTCCCTCTCCCTACCTGATCTTCATTCCAGTCCTCCCTGGATATCTATTCATAATTATGCATTCCATTTTTCTTCCCTAGGGAGATCTGTCTGCCTGCACCCAACCTCAGTTCTTTACATTATACCTAAGCTCCATGGTTCCAGGCATTCAGGTATTGTAGTTTGTGTAGTTTGTTATCATTGTCTTTTTTTTTTTTTTTTTTTTTTTTTTTTTTTTTTTGAGACAGGGTTTCTTTGTGTAGCCTTGGCTGTCCTTGACTCACTTTGTAGACCAAGCTGGCCTCCAACTCACAGCAATCTGCCTGCCTCTGCCTCCTGAGAGCTGGGATTAAAGGCATGGGCCTTTAGATGTCTTAACATCTAATATCCATATGTAAGCAAGTACCTACCATATTTGTCTTTCTAGGTCTGGATAACCTTACTCTGGACGATTTTTTTCCCTATTCCATCCATTTACCTGAAATTTTGATGATTTCATTCTTTTAATGGCTAAGTAATACTTCGTTGTGTAAATGTACCACATTTTCTTTATCCATTCATCTGTTATGTGACATGTAGGTTGTCTGAAGATTATAGCAATTGCTTCTCTGGTAGGATGAAGCTTCCTTTGGCTATAGGATTAAGAGTAGTACTACTGGATTTTGAGGTAGATTAATTCCCATCTTCCTGAGGAGCCACCACTTAGTTACCATGTGATTGTACAAGATTTTTTAAATTAAGTTATTTGTTTTCTTGTACCTAGATTCTTGATCTCTTTATGTATTTTAGCTATTAGCCCTCTATTGGATGGTTAGGTGGTACAAATCTTTTCCCATTCTGTACGTTGCTTCTTGATCCAAATGATGATGCTCTTTGACATACAGAAGCTTTTCAGCTTCATAAGATTCTACTTATTAATTGACAAATTCAGGGCCTGTGTTAATGATGTTCTGTTCAGAAAGTATATTCCTGTGCTAATGAATTCAGTGGTAACACCTATCTTCTCTTCTGCCAGGGTCAGTGTACTGGCTTCATGTTAAGGCCTTTGATCTACATGGAGTTTGGTTTTATAAAGGCTGAAAAACATGGTTTTATTTTTATTCTTCTACATGAAGCCATCCAGTTTAACCAGCACCATTTGTTGAAGATGTTTTTTTTTTCCAATGTGTATTTCTGGCTTCTTTATAAAAAATCAGGAGGTCTTCATAGGTGTGTAGATTTATATATAGGATTTCAGTTTGATTCCATTTATAAAAGTGTCTATTTTTGTACCAAAGTCATGCTATTTTTATAACTAAGGCTCTGAAGGACAATGTCAACTCAAGAAGAGTGATATATCCAGCAGTTCTTTTATTACTCATGATTATTTTAGTTACCCTGGGCTTTTTGTGTTTCCATATGAAGCTGAAAATTTCAAGATCTGTGACAAATTGTGTTAGAATTTTGGTAGGATAACCATTTTTACTATATTAATCCTACAGAACCATATGCATGGAGACTTTCCATCTCCTGATATTCTCTGCAGTTTCTTTTGTCAATATGTTAAAGTTTTTATCATACCAGTATTTTACTCAATGGGTCACATTTACCCCCCAAACATTTAACATCACTTGAAGCTACTGTGAAAGATATTGTTTCCACAATTTCCTTATCAGTCCATTTGCCATCTATATACAGGAGGATTACTGATTTTTAAAAATTAATTATGTATCCAGCTAGTTTACTGAAGGTATTTATCTGCTGTTTCTAATATTTTTTTTTGTTCTGAACATTCAGAGTCTTAATTATTATATGCTGAGTGGTCTTTCTTTTCTGGTCCAGTTTGTTTGGAGTTCTGTATACTTCTTGTACCTTGATGAGTATTGTCTTTTTTAGGCTAGGGAAATTTTCTTCCACAATTTTGTTGAAAATATTTTCTGTGCCTTTGAACTGTGTCTCTTCTATTCCTATTATTCATTTCCCAGTGTCCCAGATATCCTGAATGTTCTGTGCCATGACTGTTTTAGATTTAATATTTTCTTTCACTGAGATAAACATTTCTTCTGCCATGTCTTCAGTGTCTGAGAATCTTTCTTTCATCCCTTGTATTCTGTTGGTGAGGCTTGCCTCTGAGGTTGCTGTTCAAGCTCCTCCATTATCATTCCCAGATTTCACTTGGCTTTTTGATTATTTGTTTTTATTCTATTTTCAAATTTATGTCTTTAACTGGTTTTAATTACTTCCTTCTGCTGTTTGTATTTTTATAATTTCTTTAAGGGATTTATTAATTTCCTTGTTAAGGACCTCTATCATGTTCACAAAGGCTCTTTTAAAGAGTGATGCTTCAACTGTGCTACAAAACTCATAATCTACTGTGGTAGGGTTGTTGGGATCTAATGTGGAAATAATTTCCAGACTGTTGTTGATTGTGTTTTTATGCTGGCATATAGGTATCTGTGTTTGGGAAGACTGTGATTCTAGGTACTGATATCTGATTTTGTTTGTTTGTTTGTTTGTTTTTGTTGTTGTTTTTTGTGGATGTTTTCTGGTTTCTGTTGCCTTGTCTGGTTCTTAGAAGAGTGTATTGACTCTGTGTTGCCTAATAGGAAATTCTTCTTGGATACTCATAGATATGGCCTCTGGAGGTTCCAGATAAAATGTGTTTCTCTGTGTTGGGGGTTAACATTTAGGAATAGGGGTTGACTAGGAGGGGAGAGTGAACTGAGTGGGTTAATCAAAGAGATGAAAGCATGTATTACAAGAGGATTTGCTTATTGCCCTGGAAATGGGGGCAGAGATTGAGAAGAGACCACAATAGGTAATCTTAAGACAGAGCTAGGAATGCAACTAGAGGACTGGTTATGGAGCAGAGAATTGAAAGTGAAAAGCTAAAGCTTGCCTACTTGCTGTGCTGGCCTACTTGCTTCTTTGGCAGAGTTGGCTAGAAGGTTCCCAGAGAATACCCACTGGAATTGGTGGCTGTAATAAAGCAATGGTTCGGGAAATCGGAGGGGATGATCTGTGTGATCTACTAAGGATAAGGGCAACGAGGGAGGCAAGGCTGAAGCAAGTGGTATTCTAGAGAGATGAGGGTGAAACCTGGGGTTTGGTTTTGGAGGAGAAGAAAAAAAGAGTTGACCTTTAATCCCAGCACTCGGGAGGCAGAGGCAGGCAGATTGCTGTGAGTTCGAGGCCAGCCTGGTCTAGAAAGCAAGTCCGGGACAGCCAAAGCTACACAGAGAAGCCCTGTCTTGAAAAACAAACAAACAAACAAAAAAAAAAAAAAAAGAGTTGAAAATGGATAGTTAGTCTACCTATTTCCCTGACTACTCTGGCCAACATCTTCCCAAGGAATTCCTGGTGGTGTTAGAGACTGGGGGATGAGTGAGTGGAAAGAAGTCTGGAAGAGAATGTCTATGTGATGGACTGGAGATGTGGGCAAAGAGGAAGGGGATGTTGCAGTAGGTGGTTCGCTGCAGAGGTAGGTAAAAGACATGGGTATTGAAGTTGGAGGTACAGAGAGAGAGAGAGAATTGCAGATCTGTATTCAGCATATTTGCTTTCATGCCTGGAGTGGCCTGTGGGTTCCCAAGGTTCTCTGTGGTGTTTGGAGGCTGTGACAGTGCTATGCACTATTCTGGAGGAAGAGGTCTACATGATGCACTGAAAAGGTTCTCTGTGGTGTTTTGGGGCTGTTACAGTGCTATGTGCTATTTTGGAAGAGGAGGTCTTCATGATGCACTGAAAATTTGAGCAGCAGATCCTGTGGTCTGTTACAGGGATTGGATTTGGGAGAGGGGAGGGAGAGGAGAGAATCTGCTGTTAGCCTCTCTGCTTCCCTGGATGCAGTTGAAACATAAAATTCCAAGTGAGAAAAGACCTACATTTGGAGAGTGCTTTGGGCAAAGCATCAGTATCACAAAGCAGAAGGCAAAGGAGACACTGTTTCTAAGTTTGCTTCTGTAATCATGGCATTCATTTAGGAGTGAATCATTTCACTGGGCAGACCTGAAGCAGAGCCAGTGAGAATATTTTCCTTATGGAGGAGCTTCTCTACTTCAATTATATTATCTCTTAGTTTTCTATAGGCGTGTCATATCACATAGCTTTTTGTGTAATTATTATAGGAATTGTCTAGCTGCCACAAATCTGCCAGGCTTGTAGAATCTGACTTTTCTCTAGTATTTTTATCCAGGCACTCACGAATTGTTTATGCTCTGGATAAACAAACTTCCCAATGTCTCTAAGGACTATTGGCTGCCTTATCGGTGACATATCCTCCTGGTAATCGGGGTTTCAAACGCTAAAGTGGCTGGTTCCTCCCCAACTGACTTGCTGACTTGTTTACAGCTTACCCGTGATTCTCTTCTCTTGCCACTTATTAGATCCAATTCTTAGTCCTTAAAGCGTGACATATGGAAAGCATTAGAATAGATGGGGAATTCTATTGAAAGACAAAGGTAACCAGACGTGATTGTAACATGGGCAGAAAATAGCTGACTACTCTACCATCTGTTCACTGAGCCAAAATTCCCTGTCATCGCAGCCATCTGGAATTTCTTTCTGAAAATAAGTTTCTTTCACCTACAATGTCATTGAAATCAATCACAAGTTTAATCATTGGCCTCCTCTGATCCAGCCTCATCTTTCATGGTTCTTTCAAATTTTGGCACTTTGATAATCCTCCCTGCTAAACCAGATATCATCATATTAAAGGAGAGTGTCAGTTTCGTTTATAATCTACATCCTCACCACAGGAGGTGCACTCCCTTCTTCATGGCTCATCCTCACCACAGGACGTGCACTCCCTTCTTCATGGCTCAAGAAGAAAATCCTATGCCCATTGTCGTCTCACGTTTCTGTAGACAATCAAAAAGACAAATAAAATAATAAATAAAATCAAAATTGCTTCCCTTTCTTCTTAACAACAAATTTATTTTCCTCTTAATGATATCCGTACCATCCAATTGCCATTATTTCCTTTTCAAAGTGAGGCTATACTGCAAAGGCTAAAAGAAAAAAATTATCCAACGTTTTATATTTATTAGGGTGTGAAAAAGGATGTATGCACATATTTGTTTAACTTCAGAACCTCTGGAATGTATTATACAAGCTATTTACGTTATAATATAAATTATTCTTTAAAATTAGATACACATCTTGTGTCCCTATAGTCACGTATTTTACATTAACATAGTAAGTACTGTTGGGGAGAGTGATTGACGTTAGTGAAAAAAAGTACATAATAAATTGGTGTGATTTTTGTAGGTTAATTCTCTTCTTAAAACATGAAACCTTCTTTGATCTTATGTTAAACATTAGTAGCAAATATTCCCCAAAACTTTGATCTGACAACATAATCCTAATTATGCTCAAGAAACCCCATGGTTCTTAAAGGTGTGAAAATTGGAGTCTCAAGCAGTAGCTCAGAAAGTTCAAAGCGTATGAACAGAAAAAGAAAAGTAGAAAAATCCATCACAAGCGGGATCCTCCTCCTCCAGACGCCGGCTCAGCTTCCCCTTAGTGGTGGGCTGATGGCTGCAGATTAAACTGCTCACTGTGAAATCCACTGATTCGGAGGTAAGCTAAAAGCTTCCCCAGTTTACACAATTCCACCTTCATGCTATCTTGCCCATCTGGCAGTCTCAATGATGTTACTTTATAGACTCCTTGGCAAAAACTGGTTGTTAAAAATCTACCCATCAAAAACTAAACCCACCAAGGGTTGCTGTCCTTGGGTCAAAGAACATAAATGCACCTGACCTCATATTGTTTAAGGTGTGCCTGTGCGCATAAACTTATCAGAGGCAGTAAGCTAGGAGCTGCAATATAGGGGAACACTGCACTTTCTACTTGAACCAGGGCTCTTGAAGCTAATAACAGACAAGATTACAAAGAAGCCAACAAATCTATTGACCATATTTTCAATGTTACATCTCAACCTTGTGTTAAATGTTTACATTAGATATTTTTAAGAACAGGAAGAAAAATAAAATTGGATAGCCTGACTCAAATACAAAGATGAATTTCAAATTTCTTTTTGTTATTTTGAATTTAAAAACTGATATTATGAATCTATCCATGGACCTTCATGAAAAAAACTCACATCAGCAGAAAAGGATAAATATTGTTAAGTTCTATAGATTGGTTTCTATTTTTTTTCACTTAGTGTTCATGATGTCTATGCTGTTTGCAGGAGAAGTGTATGTATTCTTGCACATTTTAACTGGTTAATCTCAATTTAAATCTCGTATCAGGTGAACAAACACTTTTGAAAGCTGGTGACAGTGTTGTCATTGAACAAATGATTAGTGCTGTACTGTCAGCATCATCATCTTGCATTTTAATTTTTTGTAAGTAAATTAAAATAGTACTTAATTACAATATTTGTCAGTATTCATTTTTCTGGTTTAATATGGCACCTTGATAGATAACACTGATTATGTGTGATAAATGTTTAATAGCAGAAAATGAGCATATTTAGTTCTAAGCACATTCTTTATTTTTAATGTCTTCAATAATAAATAAGGTGTATTTTTCTTGTTATTTTCTTCTATTGTATAGTCTATGTGCAAAAACTTTTAAAAAGCATTGGAATATAAGACAGTAGTTTTGGTTGGATATGGACAGAAAAGATGGAGGCGAGTGCATGTGTTTAAGGTATCTGTTACACCAGACTACTCTGTTCCTTCACTACCGGTACTTTTAAACGGAAACAGTTTCGTACATGTTGCTTTTCTGGCTTGTGTGTACCTGTGGTATGTATTGTAGGATTCATGGCTATGTACTTTTAAATGTGGTGAAATCTTGGCCAGCTTCATTTGCAAGCACAAGTGGGTCTTAACGACAAGCAAGTCAACAGCCAACTTCCGGAAAAGGCTTGATTCCCAAAGAAACGCAAAGGTGAATCAAAGGAGATTGAGCACACTGGTACACAGCTGCTCTGTGGAGGGTTATTAACTGCACTTCCCAACTCTGGACTGAATGTACCACATATACAGAGGATCCATCACTCTTTTCAACTTGTCCAAGATGAAAATTTCAGGAAGAGGAAAAAAAGGTAAGTGAGGTATGGTTCATTGGGGAGAACTTTCTATACTATACTAGTCTGAAGACAATATTTAAGGACACCTTTAAAAAGTGAAAAAAGAGGGCTGAGAATATGGCTGAGTAGGTATGAGTACATGATGTGTGGAAATGAGGGCTAGAGTTCAAAGCCCTGGAATTCATACGGAAAACCCGGAATCACCCACACATCACTGAGGCCTCAGTGTTGCAGAGCAGATGTAGTAGGTCCCAGGAGCTTGCCATTCAGCCTGGCTGAATCAGCAAGGACCAGCGTCAAAAGCAACTCTGTTGCAAAAAAACATAGAAGGGTAGTGATACAGAATTGCATCATAACCCCTTTTTGGTATACATGCACACATATACACATACACACACTTTGTATGTGAATTACATTTTGAGCTGAAAATGTAGATCAACATTGCAGCCCTTTCGTAGCATTCACAGAGCCCTGAGTTCAATCTTCAAAATCGAAAAAGAATGAGAAAAGATCATTCTGAATTTTTGTGCATAGTATTTGAGTAAAAGGTACTATAATACTTATCTAATAGCACTCCATAAAGAACATTAAACCTGATTACATATTTTTCCTATTTATTCTCAGTGTCTTGAGATAAATATAATATCCTTTAATCAAAAAAACTTTCTGCAGTAAAATATTGTTATTTTAATATTGAGGAAATTTTTATAAGTTAAACATGTGTTCCCCTCATTCCCCTATGCATAACTACATATATTATTTAAAAGTATAATATGTTATTGGCTATAAAATAAGAAAATTCACATCTGTCTGTAATCCAGTTATCTTATTTTAACCACAAAACAACTCTTCTGTCATTACTTTCCTTATCTGAAAAAACATAACGGACGCTGTATGTATTATAATTACATCCAGTATGTCTTTAGAGTAATTATTTAGTTATATTATTCAGTGTGTGTTTATTGAAACAAAACCCTTTCATCAATCTCATTTTGGTTGATAAGGCTGATTTAAAATTACTCAGGTAATATTTGTTTCTTTTTTAAATCTTTAATTTTTTATAATTTGTTTGTATTATATCCTGATTGTTACCCCATTGCTTCTGTCCTCCAGTTCCCACCCTCCCTACATCTTCACCCCATTCCCCTCCACTAGCCCTCTGATAGGAGGTGGGAGAAGCTTCTCCCCTACCACCTGGCCCCAGCCTATAAGGTCTCATTAAGATAGCCTGCATCTTTTTTCTCTGTAGCCCTGCAAATATTTATTTATTAAAGGGCAATATCTAATGTGAGGAAAGCCCTTGTAATAAGCTCATAATGGTTAAAATATAACACTAAGAAAAAAATTCTCAAAAAGATAATATTAACATAATATTGAGTGTTCATTGAAAGGAGGGGATAGAAACTGAAATCTCATTAGCAGGGGTGATAGTGAGTAGTGTTGTCTATCATATCAAGTATTACCTAATTGTCTAAAAAACATCACTAGTTAACCAGTCTATATGATTTTTTCAAATTTTTTTTAGTACCAAGTGTTGTCCCTCCTTATATTCTCCCTCTACCTTGCCCTCTTTAACTATTTCTATTCTTTTATTCCCTATAGCAGCTTATATCTCTGCATTCCATCTCTCCTTCCTTTAAATCACCTCCCCTTGGCTAATTTCTGATTATCTGATCTCTGTAGGTATTTCCCATCCAACACACTTTCCTAAATAGTCAAAGTTAGCATCCTCATATAAGGGAAAATGTAGAGTTGGGTTCAGGCCACAACCCACATTAGCTGTCATCCTGAAGAAGCCTGAAGGACACCCATGCAGCTTTGGGATTGGAAGTCTTTCTGTCCACACCATAGCCAAAAAAAAAAAAAAAAAAAAAAAAAAGAGCAGAGGAGGCCCTTGGGACACACAAGCAGCTTTGGGCTCAGATATTTCTCTGTCTGCTGCTTACTGGCCTGGCACATCTGAGACACAGATTGCGAACAAGCAGAGGTGATTTGGGCTGGGCAGGGGCCACAACTCACATTAGCTGTCATCCCAAAAAGGACTTTGGGTTACCTGAGCACCTTTGAGATTGGATCTCCCTCTCTCTCTCTCTCTCTCTCTCTCTGTCCACTTTTCTCTGGCTTGGCCCATCTGGGTCACAAATAGCATGATCAGGTTAGCAGAGGCGAGTCAGGCTTAGGCCAAAACTTACATTGTCAATCATACCAAGGAGACCTGAGGGGAACCTAAGCAGATTTCGGCTTGGAACTCTTTCAACCTGCTCTTCTCCTGCCTGACCCAACACAATAAACCCAGCAAAACTGAGCTTGGTGCAGGCTTCAACACACATAGTCCACCATCCTGAAGAGTCCTTAATGGAGGCCTAGCAAACAGCCTTCAGCTTGGAACTCTCTTCGCCTACTCCCAACCTACCTGGCCCACCTGAAACACAGATAGCAACCCAAGCAGAGGAATGTCAAGGCCTGCTAACACCACAGACAACCAGATGGCTAGAGGCTAGCACAAGAACATAAGCAACAAAACTCAGCCATATGACACTACTGGAAACCAGTCCTACCACTACAAGAAGAAAAACAGAAAAACTAAGTCTGAAGTGATGAAAAATGATGCCCTGAAGGTGGAAAATGAATCTCTCAAAGAGATACAGGAAAATACATTCAAACAGAAGAGGGAACTGAATAAATAGTTATAGGAATATATAATCAAATGAGAGTCAGAAATAAAAAATGAATAAAACTAATTGATATAATAATGAACTAGAAGCAATAAAGAGGTTACAATCAGAGGCACTCCTAGAGTTGGGAAACCTAGGGAAGAGAATTAGAGACGAAAGCAACACCAACAGAATAGAAGAGATGAAAGAGAGAATCTCAAGTGTAGAAGATATGGTAGATGTTATCTATACACCAATCAAAGAAAACGTTAAAACTAAAAAGTTCTTTTTAATAGTTGAATAGTATGCCATAGTGTAAATGTACCACAGTTTCTTTATCCATTCTTCTATTGAGGGACACTTAGGCTGTTTCCATATTCTGGCTATTAAGAATAAGGCCTCTATGAACATGGTTGAGCATATGTCATTGTTGTGTGCTGTGGATTAAAGACCTCAACATAAAACCAGAGACATTAAATTGGTTAGAGGAAAAAATGGGGAAGAGCCTGGAACACATTGGCACAGGAGATAACTTCCTGAACAGAACACCAACAGCCTAAGCCTTAAGGTCAACAATTAACAAATGGTACCTTATGAGGCCGAGAAGCTTCTGTAAGGCAGGAGACACTGTCAACAGAACAAAACGACAGCCTACAGACTAGGAAAAGATCTTCACCAACATTACATCTGCCAAAGGTCTAATATCCAAAATATAAAAAGAACTCAAGAAATTAAACATCACCAAACCAAAAACCCAATTAAGAAATGGGGTTCAGAACTAAACAGAGAATTCTCAACAGAGGAATATCAAATGGCTGAGAAACATTTAAAGAAATGCTCAACTTCATTAGTCATCAGAGAAATGCAAATCAAAACAACACTGAGATTCCATCTTACACCCATCAGAATGGCTAAGATAAAAAATGCAAGCTACACCACATGCTGGCGAGGATGTGGAGAGAGAGGAACACTCCTTCATTGCTGGTGGGAGCATAAGAGTAGGCCCTGTCCTAAGGACGTGGGAACAGGAGAGCCAGCCCTGCCCTGAGGACAAGGGAGCAGGACAGCTGGCCCTTTCCTGAGGACAAGGGAGTGGGCCCTGATCCAGGCCTCAAAGTGGACCTCACACCAACATCTACCGCATGTATGACCTGCTGGAACACATGAAAGGGCTGGACCTGCCTATTCAAAGACTAAGAATCTCCTTGATACATGGCACCAACAGGATATCCAACAGCAGTCCCAGGAAGGACCTGGTAATGTTAGTGTAGTCCTCAAATAGACCCATGATTCATACCAATGAACATTTGAAAGTAAACATATGTGGACAACAGGCTATACTGCATAATACACAACATCGTCTGTGACAAGATTTTTTGTTTGTTTGTTTTATTTTGCTGGGGAGAGGAGAGGGATTGAAGTGCATAATGTGTAAATCATAGACATTCAATAAAAGTTACAAAGAAAAAAAGAAGAAACAGAAGGAACATTACCAACTCATTCTATGAAGGCACAGTCACTTTGATACCTAACCCCCCCCCACACACAAACAAATAAAAAAATAGAATGTCAGATAAATTTCTCTTCTGAACATTGACACAAAAATACTCAATAAGGGGGCTGCAGAGATGGCTCAGTGGTTATTAAGAGTGCCGCCTGTTCTTCCAGAGGTCCTGAGTTCAATTCCCAGCAACCACATTGTGGCTCACAACCATCTATAATGTAATCTGATACCCTCTTCTGCAGACAAAGCACTCATATGCAATAAATAAAATAAATAAAACTTTAAAAAATACTCAGTAAGATACTTGCAAACAGAATTCAAGAACACATCAAAAACATCATGCACCATGACCAAGTAGGGTTCACTCCAGGCATGCAGGGCTTGCTTATTATACAAAAATCCATTAATGTAATCCATCATATAAACAAACTGAAAAAAAAAACATGATCATCTCCTTAGATGCTGAAAAAGCACTTAACAAAATTCAACACCCATTCATGTTAAAAGTCTTGGAGAGATCAGGGATATAAGGAACATACCTAAATGTAATAAGGCAATAAGTAGCAAGCCTAAAGCCAACATCAAACTTAATGGAGAGAAACTTAAATCAATTTCACTCTCTCCGTATCTTTTCAATATATACTTAAAGTCCTAGCTAAAGCAATAGCAAGAAAAGGAGATCAAAGTAATACAAGTTGGAAATGAAGTCAAAGTATCACTATTTGTAGATGAAATGATAGTATGTATAAGTGACCCACCAAAAAAATCTACCGTGGAATTCCTACAGCTGATAAACATCTTCAGCAAAGCGGCTGAATACAAAATCAACTTAACAAAATCAATAACCCTCCTTTACACAAAAGACAAACAGGCTGAGAAAAAAATTAAGGAAACAACACCTTTCACAATAGCCATAAAAACAAAAACAAAAACAAAAACAAAGTATATTGGTGTACCTCTAACCAAATAAGTGAAAGACTTGTATGAAAAAGAAAATTAAGTCTCTGAAGAAAGAAATTGAGACGATATCAGAAGATGGAAAGATTTCTCATGCTCATGGGCAGGTAGAATTAACATAGTAAAAATGTCCATCATACCAAAAGTAATCTACAGATTCAATGCAATTCCCATCAAAATGCAAAAACAATTGTTTACGGATATTGAAAGAACAATTCTAAATGTCATATGGGGGAAAATGCTCAGTAGCTAAGACAATCCTGTACAATAGAAGATCTCCTGGAGGTGTTTCCATTTCTGATCTCAGCTGTACTATAGAACAATAGTAATGAAGACTTCATGGTACTACCATAGAAACTGACAAGTGGATCAAATGAATTGATTTCAAGACTGAGAAATAAACCCACACACCTATGGAGACTTGATTTTTGACAAAGAAGCCAAAACCATACATTGGAAATAAGATAGTATCTTCAACAAGCGGTGCTGTTTTAAATGGATGTCTCCCCGTAGAAAATAGCAAACAAACCCTTATTTATCACCTCACACAAAACTGAAGTGCAAGTAGATTAAGGATCTCAACATAAAATCAAACATACTAAATGTTTTAGAAGAAAATGTGGGAAGAACCTTGAACTCATAGGCACAGGAGACAACTTCCTGAACAGAGCACCCAACAGCTCAGGCCCTAAGATCAACCATTAATAAATGGGACATCATGACACTGAAAAGTTTCTATAAGGTAAAGGACACTGTCTGTCAACAGAACAAAATGACAGCCTACAGACAGAGTCAAAAAAGATCTCACCAATCCTACATCTGACAGAGGTCTAATATCCAAAATATATAAAGAACTCAAGTAATTAAACACCACTAAACCAAATAATCCAATTAAAAAATGAAGAGCAGAATTAAATAGAGAATTCTCAATAAAGCAATATCAAATGTATGAGAAACATCCCTAGTCATCAGGTAAATGCAAGTCAAAATGACTCAGACTTTCCATCTTACACCTATCAGAATGGCTAAGATTAAAAACTCAAGTGACAGCACATGCTGGTGAGACTGTGGAGAAAGGGGAACACTACTCCATTCCTGGTAGGAGTGAAAACTTATACAACCACTTTAATCTGGATCTTTCTCAGAAAATTGGGAATAGTGTTACCTCAAGACCCAGCTGTATCACTCCTGGGAATATACCCAAAAGATGTTCCACCATACAACAAGGACATTTGCTCAAATATGTTCATAGCCACTTTATTCTTAATAGGCAGAATCTAGAAACAACCTGGATGTCCTTCCACCAAAGAATGCATAAAGAAACTGTGTCAAATTTACACAACAGAATACTACTCAGCTATTAAAAACAAGGACATCTTGAAATTTGCTGATGTATGGATGGAACTAGAAACGATCATCCTGAGTGAGGAACCCCCTATCTTGAAAGACATACATGGTGTATACTCACTTAATATAGGACAACCACAAAATGCAGGATAACCACAGTACAATACAAAAACCTAAAGATGCTAAACATCAAGGAGAACCCTAGAGCAGATGCTAAATTATTTTTTAGAAGGTCAAATAGAATAGACAGCTGAATCAGTTGAAGATAAGGAATAGGACAAGATCCTACCATAGAGGTCTTCTGAAATACTCCAAGCACAGGATCAGCAGATGCTGAAACTCAGAGCCCAACTTCAGGGTTAGAGCACAGGAAGTCTGAAGGAAGAGTTGGGGCATAAAAGGACCTTGAGGGGACAGCAGCTCCACAAGGAGACTAAAGGAGCCAAAAATCTAGGTAGGGTGTGGGAGTGCTGCATAGATTGATGCACCAACTAAGAACCATGCATGTTGAGGACCTAGACTCTCTGCTCAGATAGGCAGCACTGTTTCCTTGTGGGTCCCATAATATGGAGAATAGAGGCTACTTCTGACATGGACGCTGATGCCCACTTGTTGACTACTTGCCCCTGGTGGGGCTGCCTTGCTTGGCCACAGAAGAAGAGAATACAGGCTATCCAGATGAGACTTGATAGGTTGAGGTCAGATCATAGGGGAAGAGGGCATCCCCTTTTTGAGGGATAGGGTAGGGGAGTAGGGGTATGAGGGAGTTTGGGTGGAATTGAGAGGTATGAGGGAGGGGGCTACAGTAGGGGTGTAAAGTGAACTAATTAAAAAAAATAAAAGTAAATTTAAAAATAAAAGGAAAATAATAAGAGAAATTATGTTTATGGGTATTGGTTACCTCCTTTAAGATGATTGTTTTTAAATACATTAATTTAACTATGAATATTATAACTTATTTTCTATAAAACTTTAGTAATACTACATTGAGTAAATGTGCATATTTTAATTGTACTTATCAGTTGATAGCAATGAATGCTGTTTCAATTTCCTGGTTATTGTATAGGTCAACAATAAAGATAGATAAGAAGGTATCATTATAGTAAAATATTGAATCCTTACGGTATAGATCCAAGAGTTGCATACTTAGATAATATGTTTGATTTTTACTTTTTTTTTTTTTTTTAGATTTTTCAGGAACTGCCACACTGACTCCATAACATCTGTACCACATATCATTTCTACGTCCCTTTCCCCAATTCACGTCATTGCTTATTTAGTTCTTTTTCCATTTGACTATAGTAAGATGAAATCTCAGTGTTGTTTTAATATGTATTTTCCTGTTGACTAAAGATATTGAACATTAAAATTTTTGCTAAGTTACTTATATTTCATCTTTTGAGATCTTTCTTTTAGATCTATACCCCAAGTTTAATTTGGTTGTTTGTCCCCAAGTTTAATTTTTTACTATTTATTATTGCTACTACTAGTATTGTATATTCTAGAAAATAACCCTATGCCCTATGTATAGCTGGTAAACACTTTTGCCCATTTTATACACTGCCTCTTCACTTAAGTTATGATGCTCATGCAACACAGATGCTTTTGTATTTCATGAGGACTTAATTACTAATTGTTCATCTTAACACGTGTGCTATTTGGGTACTGATTAGAAAATATTTTCCCGTGACAATGAGCTCCAATATATTCCCTAATTTCTCCTCTGTCAGATTCAAGATATCAGGTCTTACGTTTAAGTCCTTGATCCACATGGCATGGGGGGTTTTATGCTGGGTAAGTGAGGTTATTTGAATAAGAAATATTTGGAATAGTTTTGGACGTTTGGCACTACATCCCCAGTTTCTCTCACTGTTTGGGGATGTCTGTGTGATGAAGTATTTCTGGAAGAAGAACGTCAACGGGAACGGGCTTTGCAAATAAAAGGATTCTTACCCAACGTCTCTCTTCCTTAGGATTATTGATCAAAGTTTGATCACAGCAACAGAAAAGTGACTAACAGAGTGAGAGAGAAGGGCCTTGTTTCATCCTTCTATATGCAGAAGATCAGCTTGACCAGTGCCATTTACTGAAGAAAATATCTTGCCTACAGTGTATATTGTTGGCCATTTAAAATAAAATAAAAATAAACTGAGGGTGAGTGTAGGAGTGTGAATTTATATATAATGGTCCTCATTCTATGAAATTAATTACAGAGTCTGTTTCTATGTCAATAACATGGTTTTTTTGTTACTAATGCTCTGTTGTGGTGATAATTCTACCAGCGTTTTTGTTGTTGTTGCTCAGAATTATTCTGATTATCCTGTATTTTTGTATTTTCATTTGAATATTGTTTTAATTTTCTGTGAAAAATTGCATTGAAATTATGGTGGAGATTGTGTCAATCTATACATTGATTGGAGAAAGATGACCATTTTAAAAATATTAATTCTACAAATTCTAGAAATCCAAATGTGGTGGTCTGTGTAAGTATAATCAATCCCCCAGAGACTCATGTGTCCGAATGCTTGGCCATAAAGAGTGGCACAATTAGGAGGTGTGACCTTATTGGAGGAGCTATTGGTCTTATTAGAGGAAGTATGTCACTTTGGAGGCAGGGCTTTGAGGTTATGTATGCTCAAGCTCTGCCCATAGTGGAAGTAGTTTCCTCCTTACTGCCTGCAGATCAAGATGTAGAACTCTTGGCCCCTCCAGCACCATGTCCACCTGGACACTACCATGCTTCCCACCATGATGATAACAGACTAAAACTCTGAAACTGTAAGCCAGCCCACATTGAACGCTGTTCTTTATAAGAGTTGCCTTGGTCATGGTGTCTCTTCACAGCAATGAAAACCCAAACTAAGACAGACGTCTTTTCTTCTTCCGGTGTATCCTTCAGTTTCTTTCTTTAGTTTGTTAAACTTTTTATAGTTCAAGTCTTTGCCTTCGTTAAATGTCTTCCAAGTTATTTTTGAGGCTATTGGGACTAATGTTGTTTATGGACTCATGTGGGATTATCTCTGTGTCACTGAGATGAAGCTGGCTTGACCACAGTAGATAATATTTTGATGTTTTCTAGAATTTGGTTTGAAAATATTTTAGTGAGAGCTATTGGATCTATGCCAATAAAATATATTGGACTATAATTTTCCTTTTTAGTTGTCTGGCCTTTTTATAGTTGATATTGGGGTAGTACTGGTTTTGTATACTGAATTTAAAAATATTCCTTTTCTGTTTTGTGGGATCATTTAAAAACAGCTGGAATTAGTTTTTCTTTGTAGGTTTTGCAGATTTTTTCACTGAATCCAGCTGGCCTGGGCTTTTCTTAGTTGGGAGATTTTTAATTATTTCTTTTATCACACTGAATACTATTGGTCAGTTTAAGTTACTTATTTCATCTTGATTAGTAGCTTGTATATATTTAAAAATACATCATTTCTTTTAGATTTTCCAGGTTTGTTAGATATAGACTTTTTCTGTTTTTCTTTTCCTTTCTTTCTCATTCATCTTTTTAAAATCCATTTTGGCCTTAAAAAGGAAACTAGAGATCCGTTACTTAAAAACATATACATATATGCAGAATAGTTAAATGTGATTTTTATCCTAAACATTGATGAGTTTATTTCAGCTATGCTGAGAATAGTCATTAAGTATGTAAAACACCTCCAGAGAAAAGTTTCTTCCCCTTTTATTTTAAAACAAAGCTTAAATGTTAACTATAAACATTGACATCACATGAAGATGTCAGCACATGTCTTTATAAAACAAAGATGTATGGAATATGATAACCAGTACAAAGTCTTATAACACAAGTAAAATATGCAAATTTCAATGAAACAAGTTCCATTTTGTGTTCTTTTAGCAATCATATTGCTGGACAGAATATGACATTAATATTAGGTGATTGTAAGTGTCAATGTGTGATGAAATTTGTGTATGTTTGCATTCCTATACAAAGAAAACATAACACAGAGTGCCTTCTGCTTTTTCCAACACTTAGCCAGCCATACCCTCAAGGGCACAAACAAAGTTCACAAAATGTTTCTTAATCAAATGAGACCCACTTTCTTCCGCAGGATGAGCTACAGAAATTATCCATATAAACTGTGTTGTACTGACACAGAAATGGCATTTAGTGGTTTTTTTTTTTTTTTTTTTTTTTGTGGGTCTTTAACTTAGGAGTAATTAAAAATAATGTCATGGGAGTTTCCCACTGGTGTGAACCTACTATGAGTAACCTTTCAGATAAAACACTACCAAGTTAAGAGATGGCTCTCCTATTCTAAATGTCCTGTCCCATGAGAGCATCTTTTGTCCTGCACCTAAGGTAATAGATCACTCTAAATGTTAGGAAAAAGGCTTGTCTACAGTGACTCTAAAGGTGACCCACATGCTTGCCTCCAAATCAGAATTTTATCTCTTCTCACAAAACACAGAACCAGTCTTCTTCAATGCCTTCTTAAATCCATGCCCCAAATACATCAATGCCAAAGTCCAGTAATGGCTGAGTTTATATCCTCTATCGTATGAGTTTAAAGGAGGAGTGTGCATTCAAATTTAGGAATCATTCCCAAGTGTTTTAATCTATTCTCCTTCCCCTTGGCTGCCTGAAAAACAATGCTATGATGAAGTTTTTCCACTTCTATGTTTTCTTGGAAATTTAGCAGGATCCTAAAGGAATTTTTTATTTTGAAAATAGATTTTTTTTCCTTACATGATTTGTTCTAATTATAGTCTCCTCTCTAATTCCTCCCAGTTTCTCCTTTTCTATTGGTTCTACTTCCTGTCTGACACTCATTAGAAAACCAACAAGATTTTAAGGGATAATAAAATAAAATAAATACACAATAAACTAAAATATAATAAGATAATGCAAAAAAACCCCACCCTAACAATCAGAATTAGATTATTTTAAGTAGGAAAAGAGCCCAAGAAAAGACAGAAGAAACATAGATCCACTTATTTCCAAAGTCAGGAATCCTATAACAAACCCTAATTAGGAAGTCATTATACATATGCAAAAGGACCCGGTGTAGACCAATGCAGGCCCTGGTATGCTGCGTCAGTCTCTGTGAGTTCATACAAGTTTTGATCATGGTAATTTAATGTTTGCTTGATATCCTCCATCCCTTCTGGCTCATAAACTCTATCTTTAGGGTTATCTGGGTTCAAAGGGGAGGGATTTGATGAAGACATCCCATTAAGAACTAAATACTCCAAGGTTTCTCTCTACCTGCATATAGTCTGGATGAGGGTCTCTGTATTTGATCCCATCTACTGCAGGAAGAAGCTCTTCCGATGATGGCTGGCCAGGCACTGATGTACGACTATAGCAGAATTTCATTAGGGCTCATTTTATTCATTTTATTTCAGTGGTATTTGGTTTTACCTGACGATCTTGGGCTCTCTAGTCTCAGGTTCTTAGTCTCCTAAACAGTGCAGGTATGGGTTATGTCTCACGGACAGAGACTTAAGTCGAATCATATACTAAATTGTTTTTCCCAAAAGCTTTGTGCCACCATTTCATGAAAATGTTTTGCATGCAGGACACAAGTGTAGATTAGAGTTCCTTGTTGGGTTGATTTTCAGCTTCTTTTGGTAGTTAGCAGAGGACCATTATGTCCCAAAGACGCTTGCACGTAGGAATAGATGCATTGTGCAGTCACCAGATCAAACTCCATATTCAATCAGTTGTGTTGCTTATGTCTTCAGCATTGGGTCCTTGCTGTGAGGTTGTGGAGAGCAACGGTGTCTGGCAACAGCCTGGGCTGTATTGGGATTCCCATGGGATCTGTTTGGCCAACAACTCAATTAGATGCAACCCAATTACAGTACTGAAAACTTCATTAAATGAGAAGAGATAGCCAGATAGAACTCTGTTTCACATAATTTGGTGATTTCATTTAGATTACTTTCATTTGAGTATGTATTTTAGGAAGATTCTGCTTCATTAGGTTCCATATTACCCTTCATATGGCCCTTACATTTGGATGTCTTTTCCTGTATTTCCTCCATCATTCCTTTCTCCTGAACCCCTCCCCACTTGATTATCCCATTTCAACCCCTCATCTATAACTATCAATTCTATTCCCCTTTCCTAAGATCTATTTGTCTTTTGAATCACTTACATTATAGCAAACCTCAGTGGTAATACGGATTGTAGTTTAGGTATCATTGTTGTAACAGCAATAACTGAATAATACTATATTTGTCTTTCTGGATCTGGGGTACCTCACTCAGAACGATTTTTTCCACTCCATCATTTACTTTTGAATATCATAATTTCATTTTTTAACATCTTAGTAATATCCCATTTGATGGGTCATCTCTGCTGATGAAACAAGCCAATCAAAGCCAGATGAAAAGTATGAATAGGGCTGGTTTACTTGGGAACTGAGGCTCCTGAGCAATTTCGGCAGCCTCAGAAGATAAGGCCAGAAGAAGCTGCACCTCGACGATTGCAGGTGGGGTTTTTTAAGACTGCAGGTGAAGGAAGATGATGGAGGAAGATGACATGTCTGCTACCTGCTAACCTTGGAAAGCTGGTGGCTGCAGGTGAGGGGGTGGGAGCAGTCCTCAGGAATTCCAGGAAATGTGGAGGCTTTCCTTCAAGGGTTGGAGGAGGGAGTGGCATTTAACAGACTATGTGGGTAAGGGAGGGCAAGTAGAGATCTCAACCAAACCTCCTGATTTCTTTGCGTATATCGGCGCTGAGTACATATTTGGCAACTTTCGGCTGTAAAGGGGTAGAGTGAGGTGTTTGAGTCAGGAGTTGGTTGTTCTGTGCTCTATCGGAGGTTTGGGAGAAGGAGCATCTGATTGACAGTTATCCTGGTGATCTGTTTGTCAAGAAGGCGGAGGAGGCAGTTCATAAAAAGAAAAAAAAAAAAAAAGCAAATGAGGATGAGGGGTTCTATTATTGGGGTGAGCCATTGGAACCGGAGATTGCCACCCACCCACTGAGGGGGGAGGCACCCTGATTTGGCCATCGCTGTCCCTCTCTGGGGCTTTCTCGAGAAGTGGAGAGTGGAATGTCGCATCTTCATCTTGAGGAGGTGCCGTCTTGAGTCTGGAGAAGTGGTACCAGCACTTGGAGGCTGAAGGGGTGGCAAGGGTCACAGTGTAGGGCCCTTTCCACTGAGAGTCTAACTGGAAGATAACTGTTTGAGGAGTATTTGGTCCCCCAGGGAGAATGGGGTGGACTCAGGAATAGTTGGCTCCTCTGGTGTGGGAGCAGGCAGATAGCTGTCACCTGTCACCGAGCAATCAAGGAAGGGACGTCAGGAGGTATAGAAAGATAGAGTAGGCACGCAGCCAGCCGAGAAGTCTGAGCAGGGAAGTTATGGCTAAGGAGGAATGGCCTCCCATATAGATCAAAAGGATTTCACCCGGTAAGGGAACATGAGGCAGCTTGGAGGCAGGTCAAGGCTATAGGAAGGAGAGCGGACTAAGATAACCTGAGTTAAAGAGACAGCTTGATGAACTGTTGTTTTTTTTTTCAATTCTTTGGCTTTTTCAACTTTCCCCCAAGGACTATGAGCAGTACGGAATGTGAAGCTTTCAGGAGATGTTGAGAGCTTAAAGCACAAGCTCAGTTTATCAAAGAATGCCATATTTTCTCCATCTGTTGAAACTGCAATTTTTGCTGGGTATAGTAGTCTAAGCTGACAGTTGTCAACTCTGCAGAACATCTGTGTAGGACCTTCTAGCTTTAAGAGTCTCCTCAAACTGCAAACCACAACACACACACCAAATCCATTAAATTGCTTTTGTAAGATATTTTATCGCAACAACAAAAATGTGTCTAATATGTAAGAATCTATTCCATTACAGGAAAAGAAAGATGATTACATATTATGGAAATTAAAATTGCTTCCCTATGTAGATTGTAACATTCTGGGTTTTTTTTTTTTTTTTTTTTTTTTTTTTCTATCACAAACACACAAACATCAATACATAAAAACCTCCAGATAAGCCTCCCCAAGATGAGACAATTAATGACAGCTGTAAATGTATGTAGCAAACAGTATTCACATAAAGAAAAAGTGATGACTTTTAGATACTGCCCACCTGGAAATTGAACTGTCTATTTGTAAGCATCAAGAAACACCTTGGACTGCTTTCTCCTTTTACTGTCCTTCACTTCTCAGCACCAAGAAGGTTAGAATAAAGCAGTCGAGAAAACAGAAAAACGGAACTTCACAGTTTGCCTTCAGTTTTTAGCAAGAGGTTTCTGCTAAAACTGCCTTTTAAGAGAAGCTTTTAAACACACTGATTAGGACTTTCAAAGTGCTTCATCTTACAAGAGTAGCAGTTGTGAGTGCTTTCTGATGCAACAGTGTGAATTAAACATATAAAAGAAAAGGCTCTGCCGGGAAGAACTTGTCACTTCTCTATTCTCCCTCTCTCTTTTGCCAGTTACTATTATATTTAAAGCATCTCAGTCAGTGATCCTTTATGCTAAGCACATGCTCTCCCACAGAGCTACATCACTGGCTCCCACCTCTGAGGCATTTATAAACTTTTGAGCTTTGATGTTCGGAAATTTACCTACGCAATGGCAGGATATATATTTACTTCTATTTATTCTTCTCAGGACCCAATGAGATTCTGAAATATCATGAATTTTTAAGGCTCTGGAAAATTCTCATTTAGTGGCATTGCAAATACTGCCGCTCCCCTCTCTTATTCTCTACTTTGGAAATCCTACTAGACATATGTGGGACTTCTTTAGCATATTTTTAAAGTATGTCAAGCTGGCTTTCATGGTTTTGATCTATTGCTTTTTTACATCTGCTTTGCGTTTCCCTTCAATGGCACTTTGTATTTTCCTCTTCAGCTTTTTCTCATCTGCAGCCTGTTCAATATTTATGTTTTAGCAATTACATGCTTTGTTCAGAAGGCATAATAACCTTCTCTGTGTTACCTTCTCAGGGTTTGGGTTTTTCCACTCTTTTCCTAGAATGCCCTCCTTGCTTTCATCTTTTTATTTCACAACTGACTCTTTCACTCTAACTCAGTCTTTGTCAGGTTTTAACTATGATGTCAAATACACAGAGTTTGACAGTGTAAATGTCAAAAGAAAAAAAGTTTATTTGGTCTTAAGGTTTCAGAGTTTTTAGCCTTTGACTGGTTCTCCTCAATGTGTCCAGTTCTATGTTGATCAAGCACATCATGGCAGCAACACATGTTGAAGGAACTCAAGTAACTATGGACTAGAAGCAAAGAAAGAGAAAAAGAGAAATTGCAACCTACCATCCCTTCCAAAGGCATGTTTTTGATAACATGTACCTCCAAAGGAACTTCCCTGGGGTCAATCTCTTAATATCAAACTACACCACACAAGCACACAGGATTCCTTATGTTTCGCAGAAAACACTCTATAACCAGACCACGGTAATTTTCTTTTCTGGAGCATTCTTCCTCCAGGTATATATCAGACATTCTTTCTTTGTTAGTTCAGCCTCATATGTTTCTGTGATTTTTAGTGTACTGCTGAATTCACACCCTCTCTCCCATTCCTGTGCTGTATTCCTAGCACATCTCACCATGGAGCATATTTTGCTTATTTCCCTGTGCATCTGTCACTTACAACTAGAATATAAATCCCAGCAAAGGAAGATTGTTAGTTTTTGTAACCTAAGCAACCAAAAAAAAAAAAAAAAAAAAAAAAAAAAAAAAAAAAAAAAAAAGCTGACATATTTGGTTCTTTTTTAATGTTGGTTAAGTAAAATATGTATATGTGGTTTATCTTCGTTAGGGTATTTTTGCTGTGAAGAGACATGATGACCATGGCAACTCTTATAAGGGAAAACATTTAATTGGTTTTGGCTTACAGTTTCAGAGATTTAGTCCATTACCATCATGGGGAGACACATGACATTGTGCAGGCAGACATGATTATGGTAAAGGAGCTGGGGGCTCTACATCTTGATCTGCAGGCAGCAGAATGGGACTGTGACTCTTTGGCCAGACTTGAGCTTATAAAACTTCAAACTCTGCCTCCACTGTGACATACTGCTTCCTACAAGGCCATAACTCTGAACAGTGTCACTCCCTAGGGGCCAAGCATTTACACACATGAGTCTATGGGGGCCATATGTATTCAAACTATGACACTCTTGAAGGCATACACCTCTTTCTTTATTCTTTAATTCCCTAAAGTATACATTATCATATAGCCTGGTAATTTTATTCTATGAAATTCCTGAAGGTTCAGTGCTGACTTTTAGTTTTAAGCTATTTTTGGTGGATTGTAACTATTCATAGTAGAATTTTGGTCATGCTACTGCAGGTTATAGCGTTAATTTGAAAAATCTATACCTAATAAGGCCAAGAGTTTCTGGGTCAGATTACATGTTCATCTGATCTTAGTGCTGTATTTGCTTACAGGGATTTTCTAAGCTGCACATTAAGGATCTCCTCAGAGGAGCTTCTCTATTGACCTAAGAGGTTATCAGCATGTAAGCACTTGTTTGGTTGGTTTCCTAGCTTGCCAGCTTACTATTAGAATTTTAATTGTAAGTCTAAAGTCATGGTTATTGTTTGAAAATGCCAGGGCAGAGTTTATGGGGTGTTGTTCTTGCTTTCTGTTCTGATGTCTTAGGCACAGACAGGTCGAGCTCTCTGTAGACTGTTGATAGTCGGAAGGTTGACTCTATTCTATGCTCACTGGTAAGAAAGGGCCATCGGGTAATAGTCTTTTTTTTTTTTTTTTTTTCTATCTCCTACAAATTCAATGCCTAGTTTCTTATTCTCATTTCCTCTAGATATAGGATTATATAAAGATATGCATTTAGACATTCTAATATTAAACTGATTTGTGGAGAAACTGAAGATAAAAAACATCTGTATTAAAGTGTTATTTGTAGAGTGTTGGGCAGGCTGTCACAGATTATCTGCAGCTGTCCATGCCTAGGCAATGAGGCTTTTTGTCCTAAGGGCCCCAGACTGTCTTGCTGGCCCAGCATTAACCAGGGAGACATGCTGAGATGGGCTTGACTTGTGTCTTCCCTAGTAGGGATGCATGACTAGAGGGGGGGGCATATTTGTGGAGGAGGGGCTATGGAAATGTAGTTAATTACTAGCCTAAAATTATTTGTGCTTGTTAGCCCTCTTGCTAATAGGAAGGGTTTGGAGATCTGCCCTAGTTTTCAGGTTCAAGTTGAGGATCCCTGATGTTCGTTACCAATGGGCAAAAGTACACTCACACTCCAGTCTGTAAATGAGAAGGTAAAAGGCCAGCTCCTCCAAAAACTTACGCTGTATTTGAAAGGTGAAGTTGTATGCATGGTTTGCCCCAGTGAAGAGGTTATTTTGTTTTTTTTTTTTTTGTTTGTTTTTTTTTAACAATTCAACCCTCACAGGATACTGCAGGTTGGAGAGGGAGTAAAGCTTAAAACTAAGACAACTACAGTGTTACCAATGGCTGTCTCCACTCTGAAAACAAAAAACAAACAAACAAAAAAAACACATCTTCCAGTGAATGTTTTGTGGTTTTGAAGTAGAGTCATTGCTGTTTGGGAAACTGGTTGAGACTTGAGGTTTTTAAAGGACCTTTAGGGTTGTTTGTTTGTTTGGTTTGGTTTGGTTTGGTATTTTTCTCAGCCAAAATGAAGTTCAATTCCTTTGTGACTTGTAACTGAAGTAAGAGGTACAATCACCATTTCAATGCACCATCTCGCATTCAGCAGAAGATCATGTCTTCCCTTCTTTCCAAAGAGCTGAGGCAGAAGTATAATGGCCATCTGAAAAGATGATGAATTTCAGGTTGTCCAAGGTCACTACAAAGGTCCACATATTGGCTGAGAAGTCCAGGAATACACGAAGAAATATGTCATTTACATTGAATGAGTACAATGAGAAAAGGCTAATGGCACAACTGTTCATGTGGGTATCCACCCCAACAAGGTGGTTATTACCAGGTTAAAGCTGAACAAAGACCACGCAAAGACTCTGGGGAAAGTAAAGCCACGTCTTGACAAGTAGTAAAGGAGAAGGGCAAAAACAAGGAAGATCAAGAAGATGGAGGAGTAGAGGCCTTTCATACACAACTTTTATTAAGTAAAAAAAAAAAAAAAAGTTGGAGTTTGGTCTGATATTAATTACTGTTTGCTGTCTCTGCCCCAGCAGTACTTTGCATAAGAACCTAACCTATTTCACCAATAAAAGGCCATCAACCTGGGCAGGGCAAATGGAATAGGTATGGCTAAGGTTCCAGGGCTGGGGGAGACAGAGAAAATCTTGGGAGGAAGGAGACATGAGTAGAAGAGAGAAAGAAGGAGGCTGCACCATCATGGATTGGGTGGAGAAACGCATGGGCGATGTGGATGGAGATTTGGCTCAGATGATGATAATTAGCAAGTATTTGGGATTATGGATGGAATGTAGCTTGATAAAAATTATTAGAAGCAGATGGCATGGGATTGGGACATGTGTGGGATACCCATCCCACTATGGGAAGTAGTATAGAGGATTAATATCTGCCCTGCTCCAGGTTAACTAACACTATTTTAAAATATAACAGGTGTCTGTGTCTTCATTGTTTGCTACTGGGGTAGAAAATACTGCTGTGATAATAATTATAGGCCTAGTAATAAACATTATTAGGCCATACTAATAATTTAACTGCAAGAGGAAATCATACACTACTAATTTCATATCCAATTTATAATAAGGAACTACAAAATTGTGCTTTTAAAACATGCTTTCAGAAGATAAAAGTAAAAAGAAACATATATTGGTGAGGTCAAGTTATTTACATTGTCTTTTTTTTTTTCTTTTCATTTGTTTTTTTTTTTTAATGTTTTAAAAAATAATTTATTCATATTACATCCCGATTGTTATCCCCTGGCTTCTATCTTCCCATTCCCTTCCTCCCTCCCTCCCTCTTCCACCCTACTCCCTTCCCCAAGACCTCATCTGGATAGCCTGCATTCCTTCCCTATATGTGCCCGCATTGTCCTGCTTCCCCTGGCAAGGGGAGATGACCAAATCGGGGGCACTAGAGTTCATTTCAGAGTCTTTAAAAATATGATTTTAATTGAAACATAATTGCAAATCAAAAAGCGTGGCCCATAGTGAAGGAGGGAGGTAAATACAGGAGATGTAGAGAGGTAGGTAAAATAACAATATGGGCGGTTGAAAAAAACCACAAGGACTCATCCTAAGCTATTTACCTAATAAAAAATCTATAATGCACATAACTCAATGTATGAATGAATATATATATATAGTTTCAGTGAACTTTTCTCACCTAATATTATTGTGGTCCCTCTAACAGCCAAAGACCTTTTAACATGAACCCTGTTACCAGGTAAGAGGAGCTCTCTTTTGAGCTGTTGACCAAGGACGTAGAAGAGTCTCCCAAAATGTACAACCTAGTGTTGTCATCTGTGATTACCCCACACTAACTCCCTATTACTGAAGACACCTTGCACTTCAAAAACAGGGCACAGAGACCCTTAGCTAGAGCTGCCTTGAATACTTTCTCCATGAGAGTTAGCTTTAATGGTACCAGAAGGTACCGTGCACGCTTTTAAAGGAGAGCCAACAGTCCTATCCATCATAATGTCTATGAGCCTCACCAAAGACCACTGTGGCATGTGGCGATGCAGTAGCACACATAAGCGGGTAGTACCCAACTATTCTCTAATCAAATTTAACAGCAATGGCATACTGTGCTGTGTCTAGTACAGAAAACCTAACTAGTTACTCAGTGCTAGTTAAATCATGGCTGTTAGAGGAAAATCTACAAACACTAATTTTCTAACTTAGCATAATCCCTGAGAACAATTTATAAGCATTTGTACTTACATACACAGATAGTCTTTACCCTTCATCAATGAAACTTTTCCTTGCAATAGAGAGAAAACTACAACCACTCCATGTGCAGAGTTGTGGAGCCTAGTCCCAGGGATACATTGACACTTCCACACTTAAGGTTCATGGCACACTGCAGAAGATAGGATGGTAAGATGGTAAGACACAGAGGATCAGTGTGTTTGCTGTGAGATTGTATCTCCTTGTAACATCAGGAGCTAAACTCATATAAGTGTGGACCCTGCTGTTAAGATTGAAGTCTGGCATTACTAGATAGGCCCCTGAACTTGGTACAAAAATGACAGACTCTCTTGGTCAGCGGGGCTCCCTATTATCTGCCAGATAGGGGGAGGCCAAAACCCTACTTTTTCTACCTGAGGAATGTCACATTTGGGGGAAAAAAATCAAACAAAACACCAAACACAAAAACAAAAACAAAAACCAAGCAAATAAAGCAGGCTCAATTCCCATTCTTCCAGTAGAACCTATTCAGCAAGCACCTGGAGATTCCAAAAAATACCACACCCTATGCTAATGAGATCTTAGCTTTCAGCAAATGACCTTCTTTAACTATACCTGGAGGTTTTCCTCCACCCAGAGAATAATTAAGTACTGTCTCCCTTTCTTACAATAGTCCTGCACCACTGCATGTAAATGAACTGTCCCTGCTTCCTCTAGCCCCAGCAAATCAAACACATTTACCCCTGAAGCCCTTCCCACCAACCAAAGTTAATAATGGTTTTCTTTCATAAAATAAATGCCCAATTTCTCATTCCATTCCTCCACCGTGACTGCCTGACACTTGTCATTTATTCTGGGGAAAAATGGCTCCCCTCTTCCCTAAAAAATTCACTGCGGGACCCTCGGGATTTGGCTTCTGGCTAGGAAGCCATACATGTCTCAGTTGTCTCTGAAGGCCACTCCATCTCTGTGAGCTCAGTGCTTGCTGGACCTGAGAGGAAACCATCCAGGCACAGGGGTTGTCTGCATCCTCTGCCATTAGCAGATGTAACACTGTCCTGTCATCGCCTGCTTTTCCACTGCCATCTGATACCAACAATCTCATTTTAAAAAGCTAATTGTAATACAGTGGGAAACTCTTTTCCACAGCCCCAGCGAGACCTAGAGCCTTGTGCATGAGTCTTGCTCTGAGTTATTTAGGCAGTCCTGAGAGAGTGGTGGAACCTTTGTTGCCATCCTTAAGACAATCATGCTTGGACTGTCCTGCCAGAGACTTGCACACTTCCTGCACCGCTTCTGGAAGCAGTGGTGGGGAACCCAGAACAACACATCAGTCTTGGGACAGGGTTAGGGTTAGGATTTAGGCTATAGCAGGATACAGAACAGCACACAAATTCTCACTGATGTGACCAAACATGAAGAGATCAAGGTTATGCCAAAGTGGATGTTCGAAAGTCCATGAGGCCTCAACCCTACTGAAGGAACTGCAAGCACCGAATAAAGACGGGAAGAACATACCAATTGGTTTCCAATATCAGAAGGTCAGTCTTGAAAACATAAACACAACTAACAATGGTCTCAGCATGTTATAGTTATAAAATAACCTCTCTGTCTTTCATCATCGTATCCGCTTCCCATCAGTGAAGTGCATCTTATCTGCAATAAATTAAATCTGCAGTTAGCTCATTTCCATGTGAAGTCACAGGCTGAGAGTGAGGGTTGGCACCACAGCACAGTTTTAGAGAAAACACAGTTTGACTCTGAACCCAGTCACTACAAAACCCAGCATCTGTTTATTTCTCATATGTTGTTTCCATAGCTGAAGCTATAGTTTAAATTTATATAGTAATATTGGTGACAGGCGTTTTATTTCCAAGTAAGGCTAGGTCTTTGGCTTTGTGTTTGCAATTGCTGGCTTTTAAATGTTAAGTGCTGTATTAGTTACTCAGGCACTTGTTCTTATGACAAAGAACTTGATAAAAGGAAGCTAAGAAGAAAGTGTTTACTTTGCCAGCCAGGGCAAGGGTATGGTGGCAGGAAGTCGTGCTCACAAGAACCAGCTGGCAGGCTGTATGCAGTCAGCCAGCCGACACCAATGGACATTGATGCTGCCTGTGGAAAGGTGCTGCCAACAGTTACAATGGGTCTTCTCTCAGAGAAGTCCCCAGAGAATTGTTTCCAATGGTAATTCTAAATCCTGGCAATTTGGATATCAGTATTAAACACCACAACTCCTTACCTCAACCCCAAGATGTTGCTATAAACCAACACATTTCTGTGTGATGCAAAGGCAACTTCTAACTGATGTGGTTTTGCCAAGTGTCAGCCTTCTCAAAGCTATGAGGCACAGTTGAGCATGTACATAGGGAAGATTATGACTCAAACTAGAATATGCTTAATACATAAAAATATCATTACAAAGCCAAATATGCCCAGATAGAGAACATATGAGTTACAAAGTACATGCTTCAAATTCATGTCCGTTTATTCATAAAGTAAACTCTTAGACCATGATTTAGAACTTATTCATCATTATTTTGCATACATGTCTGCAAATTTTCTAGTTTCCCTTCTCTGGGTAGATTTAAATTAGACTCTATCTGTGAGAAGTCGGTGGACTGTTGCTAGAGGAAACCGCAAGGATAAAAATGAGAAGTGACAGTCTTGACAGGAAGAGACAGAAAAATAAATTGCCAAAGTAGCTTTAAGAATCCTGAAAATCACAGCGATCTGGTGGTACTTGGTGTTACTTGGTATGATTTGGAAGGTTGGCGGCATGGCTATTTTAACTTTCTGCAATAATCGTGTCCTCCCACTACCTTGAATGTTAAGAATACCCTAAATTATCATCTATTGAAGTGAGCAGGGGAGGAAAATTGAGTATATCTTCAAAGCATCCAGACCTTCCTAGGAGATAGTCAGCCTCTTGGTACCACGACGACAGCTTAGCAGGAAGCAGGAAATACTGATATGTGTCTTCACTGCTAGATAGGAACTGTCGCTATAGAATACCTCATCCAGTTGGTGTACAAGGATGCTCCACATCTCAAAGAGCATCATAAGAGGGATAGGGATAGCTGAGGGGGTCCAAGGTGAAACTGCCTGTGAGTGCAGCATGCTGAAATAATATATTCTGATTGCTCTTTGTTGCTATATAGGTTCTGTACCATCTCCTAGTGAAAAATAACTTTAATCAATAAAATATATGATGTGTATGAAGAACAAGATGTTAGAGACTGTATCCATTGGCAAACAAGTGACATCTATACCCTAAGCAGACGCTGAGGTGTTGGAAGCAATGCTTGACACCTCAGGTGGCATTGCTGAACGCACATTATTAATATTATCTCCCCTGGATTGGACTTTACATTTGTGGAAGCAAAGTTCAAATTGAAAACTTACTATACCAATATTTCACATACATAGAGGGTGAGCTGGCCAAAGACTAAACTCTTCAATTTCCTCAAAAATTATGTTTTAGTTAAAATTGATATAACTTTAGGGATTCATATATCTTTACCTTTAAGATCTTTTAATTTAGCCAAGTCCTGACAGTTTCTTTGTGACATGAGAATTACAAGCGTTTGACAAATCACTTTTTGAAGGCTATGGTGAATTCTCCAAGTTAATAAGATCCCATGGGGGATTAGGAAATCAGCTGTGAGTCATCTCTCCATACTTTTTTACAGGTTATATTTTCTGACCCTACTGGAAACATTTACTTGGGGAGAACTTGTAATTGAAATAGACTTCTAAGGTAGTTTATTTTTAAGCAATATTGGAATTACATTCAATGGCTGAAAATGTGTTGTCAAGCAATCATAAATATTGACTTATGAATTATAATGCATTGAAAGACATTTGGCAGATCAAGTTTCTGAGAAATTCAAATGACAGCTCTATAATGTATCAAATTAATCTTTCTATGCTAATGATCTTGGTAATACTGTTATATTTAATTAATATATGAAATTAACACATATATTATATAAGCTTTCTATAGAGCTCTCATTTTCTATTAGTGTTATGATATAGGGTAAACACACTCATATACAGTCATATGTTTACTTAATCCTAAACTATTGAAATAACTTGTACTTCTCTGATCAATAAGTCAAATATTGAAAGTTACCCTATACCAAGGCAAACATTTTGGCTTAAAATCTAGATACATGAGTTTTAATTTCCACTCTCTGCACAATACAGTTGAACTTTAGACTAAGTCTCATTGGCGCCCTGCTCTTCCACCTGTGAAGAAAATTCCCCCCCCTGTGGATGATGCTGTGGTTTTACAAATCATATGAGGGCAACTTCCTTGTCTATATTTCTCACCTAAAAAATAAAATATCCATAAAAACACAGAGAGTTGAGACGATCAGTTGAAGATCACACAACTAATTTGTGTCCAAAATGAACATAACATCATGTCTCTTGCTTCTGACTTTACTGTACTGGTTTTCTACGGTGGTTTCGTTGGTTCTGTCACAGAATGTGTGAATGTGAACACTCTTCAGGGAGCAGTTTTCAGGTATTGACCCAGAAAGCTTAGCGATTAGGGGATGAGCTATCTCTCTTGAGTTTGCTGACCCTTTAAGAAATATAGTTCTAGATTTAAGTCAAAGAATCAATTACCAGACGCTGTGGGATTATTATACAAGGCAGTTATAAACAGAGAGTAAAAGAACTTCTAGGAAAAGATATTTGAATTACTTTTATTTCTCTTCCAAAATTACTGGTACAAAATCACATCCCAGTTCAAAAAGTCCTGAAAGTATGTTTGGTCCATTACAATTTCCCCTGAAATACTACCTTTACCTTCAGTTTGAAAGTGGAAGCTTTTATAATTCCTGTGAGGTCACTGAAATTCTAAATGCTATTATTGGCCAGGTAATGGAACAACAAGATTTACTAAGGAAGGCTTCAACATAGAACCAATACTTCACTTTTTTTTAAAAATAGCCATAGCTTATTTTACAAGAACTAATAAAATAGTGTGTCTAAAATATCTTATAGCAAACAGAAAAACAAATACACAATAGGCTTTATCATTCCCGACTGAGGTTGTGACTTTGAAGGGTTCTCCTTGTCCATAGTTACCTTATGTAACAACGTGTGAGATCATATTGCTGAAGACACCACACACTTTGGCTGCAAGACATTAAAACGTCAGTCTTAAACCCACTGAGAAATTGCTTCCACAATGACTAGCTTTTATAGTATATGAAGTTGCTACATAGACTGCTAGAGAGGAAAAAAAAAATTAATGGTCTTTTCCATTGTCGAACTCTACATGTGACAATAATGAGCTGCCAGTCATGATGGGCCCACTGGTGGAATAAAAGGTAAGGGACCGCTTTCTGATTGGTTCTTAAGCCTGCTCCACAGGAGAGAATGTCATATCTGATACTGTAATCCTGGTTAAAATCCTATGGCTAGGAAGGTCACAGGTCATAAGGTAGAGTCTGAAGTTATTTTGCTATGTGTAATATTGTCAAACTCGCACACAACAGGCTGTTTTCAACAGTAGTCAGAGACACTTTTCTTTGGAGTGGGCAGCAGTCAAGGTAATGTTGTCTGATGGAGCAAAATGCTGAGAGTGAGGGACTGGTTACTCAGTCATAAATCAGGCATTTCTATCGACCTTCCCGCTCAATCCCACCAAAGCTTGGGGAATATCACAGAAGAGAATGCGGAAAGAATGGCAGAGCTGGAGCGTAGGCAGGAAGACAGCTGTGAAAAGCTTTCTTCTGGACATGTTATCGCTGTTGCGGAGACGAAGCTGCAGCAGCTATAGTCACCTGCACAAAGTCAAAACCTCCAAAATTCCTGCGTGGATTAGGAGGAGCTAAGCGATACGCCATCCTTTATTTAAGGTAAGCGCAATCCACTGTAAGTATCATAATTGCCTCTTTCATGGTGTAGAATTCTTCAGTGAACAGCAATGGCAGAACTAGAGGCCAAAGTTTTGGTTCCTCTGATATCCTCTCAGAGAAAATCCTGTCCAGTAAGGTAAATGCATTCTAAACTAAAATTTAATGAAAATGTTACAATATTTCTTTAGAGCTTTTTACTGTACACTTCAAATTGTCCTTCAAGTCAATTATTTATAAATTTGCTGTGACCGAAGCAATCGTAGCCATACAGGGTTAGTCATCAGAGCCGATGGGCTAGTCAATATTGACTCCACTTTATGTTTATTCTTTAATGTTTTTCCCTCAAAACTTCTTATTTATTTCTCTCCTAGCATATATGAAACATGTATTTTGACTCTATATTGCTTCTTATTTTATAATAATCAGTTTCTATTTAAACTTTTTTATAAGCATTACGGGCACCTGAAAGTGACTGAGTAAAATCTGGGGTTTGGGTGCAGAACCTAGTAGGGGAATGAGCCACAGGGCTGCATTTTACATTTCCTGATGTCCATAGTCTGAGCAAGTTTTCTGGTTTCCTTGGCTATGCTTTCTGTGAATTTTCTTCTTTTCTGTACAGGCAGTCATGTAACTAAGGAGATAAGAAACTATGGCAACACTGCCCTTCTCAAAGAACAAGGATTGAATGCACTAACCCCTTGGTCCTCTGACATAACCCAGTCCTGCAGTGAGATGTGACTGGGTTTTCCTTCACTCTCCATTGTGATCTCCACAGTCTGTTTCTTTTAATATCTTCCTCAGAGTGATTTAACCGAATGAGAAAGTTTAGAACCTATTTAAAGAGGTCCAGTCCACCTAAGCAAAAATCCTGGGAACTCAGGTGGGTGAAGTAATGAGCAGCACTGACCCATCACAGCAGCTGTTCAGATCGCACCCAGAGCAGCGCAACATCCACTTGCAGAAACAGTTTCACAACAGGCAAAGAGTCTCACCAGCCTTGTCACAACGTGCTCCTTTATGAAAACATTCCTTTAAAAATTGCCAGTTACTATATCTGGAATTTAGGGGAAAGCACACAGGATGAGTGAAATTCGAGACCAATTGTACACGTGTCTGGTTTTCAGAGTCAATGTGTGTCCCTAAGAATGCATTGAAGGAGACAGGTTTTTGTTGTTATTTTAACCTACACACTGATTATTTCCTTCCTTTGCCTTATTTCACATAGCTGTGTACACAGCCGGTGTAGCTGTGAGCCCATACTGAGGTCCTGTACTTGAAGTATTTATTAAGGGTGGGCTGTGGCACTGTCCTGTGCTCTATGCCGGTGGCATGGACGGAGTGTGTAGCTGCTTTTCTCAGTGCTCCAGTCTCTGCTCACCTCCTTCTGCCCCTCTTGCTTTTTCTCATACATTTCACTTCCTGCCCTGCTGTCCACACAATCGGCTCAATCTGGAGGCTCCCTAAAGATTGCAGCTGTCTGTCTGGAGCAAAGCCCTGTCAGATGGGAGAACTCTGGCCTAGCAATCACCAATCTGTGCAAAGCCTGATCATTCTGCGCACTGCTGCTTCCTTTTATATAGGGAAATGTTGTCCAAGGCACCCTGGGTTTCCTCCCATTTCCCTTGGTGATGATATTCTAAAAGGTATGCTCTGGACGGAGACTTTTGTTATCATCCTTCCCCACCTGTGGGCTGTTTCTAGTAATTTCCAAACCATCTGTTAATGTCATGTCCCACAAGATTTTTACTTTAGCCGGTGATATGCAGATTATATCGAGAGCTGCAGTTGAGGGCCACCCTGACATCTTTATGCATAGCAGCTTCTTCAGCAGACATGATGCGGGCCTTTACCACTTTATACTTCAGAAAATGGAACTGCCTCCATGTCTTACCTCAGAGCCGTGTGAACGTGGCTATGAAATTTAACCCCCTCTGAGCTTCAGCTATTACTTGATATACTACAAAGGGAAAAGCGCTTCGTAGTACTAAGAGAATGAAGAAAATTAAGGAAAGAAATTTAAGACATTTTTCAAAGTACTGAGCACATAACAGGTAAAATAACGGCCGGGCACACACCTTAGCAAGTGTGTGCCTATACTACTTTGTGTTACAACTTAATCATGAAAAAAATACCTGGGCCTGAGGAAACAGTCACTCTCCTGTGTAGGACTGTCTATACTTATGTTCTTCCAGCAGCTTTGCCTGGAGCTCGCTCATTTGGACTTTATCACATAACAGAAGGAACACAGGGTCTCAGACTGATACAACAGCATCCGTGTTTCAACTTCCCAAGGAAACTTGGATACTCCTGAGTGTCTTGCTGAAGGGAGTCTGCTCAAGCTTAGAATTCGGGATCTGCTTTGCACACTTTAACTACCAACACATACATCCCTAGTACAGACTGCACATTCTTTGCATCAGATGTTACTTCTCATAGGGTCCAGCTCAGGTCCTAGGTGACTTTGGTGGAAGACTATGGGTGGAAAGCTATCTTAATGTTGTTGGGCTGTCTCTATTGTTCAGCTGCCAGGGAATGTCTTGGAAGTCTATATGTGCACCCCACGGGCCTGGGTACCTTGCGTTGTCGTAGGAGAAGCAAGTAAAACAGCATTTTACAATCACGGTATTTTACAGATATTGAGGTAGAGTGTGGTAGACCAGTAACTTCCCTCATATCAAAGGACTCAGCATTAAGATGGTTACAGCCTAGGGTAAGCTTCTGTCTATAATCACAGGTCTGACCACCTGGCAGTGATATGTGGGATGCTCATTAGTGCCCTCACAGAGCAGACACTGAGCATGCCCTGAGGCTCCTGGCCTGTCTCTAGGTTGACAGTTGGAGAGGTTTTGGGAAATGGATCCTGGGGTGTACAACAAAACCTGAACAAAGAGAACCAACCTTACTTCTTTGGACAGGCCTCTTTCCCAGAAGGTGGAAAAATCATAGAAAACCAGTCTTTTAGCTAGTGCCTGAAGGGAGCAAGACTGTTTGGAGATATCAGAGGCCCCAAAGGAAGTAGAATTCTCTGTTGGCCTTCAGCTCCTGTCTGATTGCTTGAGACAGAAGATTCTGGATGTGCTGTTGGACAAGTCTTAACTAGAGCATTGCTAGGTACTTGTGTCTGACAAGCCATTTCAGTCTCAGCATTTCTGCTTCCTAATTGTAAGACTGGGGTAACCACAGACCCTCAAATGGTAAGAGATTTGAGAGATCTTTCACATGTAAGTTTTACTCAGAACCTAATAGATATTTGCAACTGATAACATGAGACATAGAGAGATTCGAAAGCAGTTCTATGAACTTGATTCAGTTTTTCAATTAAACTGAATCTTTGCATCTAAGCAGAATCTAATTGCTGCCACCAACTTCAAGGTAGGCGTTCTCAAGCACCACAAAAATATCAATAATGTGATTTTTATAAGCTTCTCTTTTTATAAAGAATGGCAGTCTGGAAGAGAAGACCAAGTCCATTCCAGAGGTGGCTGCACAGGCTGCCTGGCCAATGCCAGCGAGCAGGCTGCGCTACGCTGCAGGCTGCGCTACGCTGCAGGCTGCTCTACAGGCTGCGCTACGCTGCAGGCTGCGCTACGCTGCAGGCTGCTCTACAGGCTGCGCTACGCTGCAGGCTGCGCTACGCTGCAGGCTGCTCTACGCTGCAGGCTGCTCTACGCTGCAGGCTGCTCTACGCTGCAGGCTGCGCTACGCTGCAGGCTGCGCTACGCTGCAGGCTGCTCTACGCTGCAGGCTGCTCTACAGGCTGCGCTACGCTGCAGGCTGCGCTACGCTGCAGGCTGCTCTATGCTGCAGCGTACGAGATAGATGTGGATAGTCAATCTTTTCAAGGAAACCCCTAAGATCATCTCTTCTTCTGACTGCATAGGCATCTGTAATATCAGGGGAAGCAGAGGTTTCAAGGAAAACAATGAAATTACTGTGCTGTTGACTCTCTTTTCTGTATTAAAGAAAGTGACATTGAAAAAAAAATTCCACTTTGTTAAGAATGAATCATAAGTGTTTTTATTTTATGAAATAACTTAATTTTGTATATGCCTTTATAACAAACTGTCTTTTCTGTTATCATTTGTATTCATATCTTTTGAAGACAAAGAAACATTTTACATTAATTTTAAAGTTGTTTTTGGAAGCAAGAGATTTTTTTCCACTATGGATGGAATAAGTATCTCTTTGTAAGGAAGATAAGCACACCAAAGACATAATATTGAATGCTGCACCCAAGCAGTAGCTAAACTGATTAGCATGTAATGAATGTGTTTAGGAAACATTGGACTTAATAGTCTCAAAGTACTTCCATTTTAATGGCCCAAAGGTTTCAGAGTAGGAACACAATGTAGGCTCGAGAAAACAGTAGCTTGTTATTGATGAGTGGACTTCTGGCAGCAAAATTAAGACCTTTGCTTAGTTAATATTCCTTATAATAGAATAAAGATAAATTGGCTTATGATTCTCAAAGTGTGAGGTCAGGACAAGCAGCATCAACCTTTCCTTACTACCTGCCAGACATGCAGTTTCTCCGCACCTGCTCATTTCTGCACAGTGAAAAACTCTGGGCTGAAGGACCCAGCAATGTGCTATTGACCTACCAGATATTTTTCATGCTCACTGAAGCTTCAGAGTAAAGGATTTTGAAAGAGCTGATATAATATAATACAACTGACTGTGAGTTTATTAGAAAAATTGTTTCATGCTACTAGCACTCATGAAAGTAATCTTGAATATGACCTTGGCCTAATGAATAATTGTGAATAATTAGAAAGGAAAAGAAAATGCAAATTTCACTTTAGAAGAAGTTTTCTCTAATAAGAAGGAAAATTTTGTTAGTGAAAACTTGAACACTACATCTTTCGAGGTAGTTTGCTATTTTTATGTCAAAGCAAAATTAGCTATGTACAAAGCCAATATAACAGACATATAAATTTGCCATTTTCATTGCAACAAAGTGTTGATATCTGTTTCCAAATGTTAAGGGCCCAGCAGTAGTACCTATAGTGTTTCCTGGACAACTGGTTATCTTATTTGACATCCCTTTATACACTGCATTAGTTAGTATGTTACAGAATTGTTCATTGCTATAACAAAGTGCCAGAAGCAGGCTATTACCTAGAAAAGGCACAGCCTTAACCCACAGTTTTGGAGGTTCAGGAACCTGCCACAAGCACTGTCTCAGCTATGAGGAATCACTGTTGTGGCACCTCACTTCAGATGGCGATGGCAGGAATGCATTCAACAGCCAGCAACTACTGCACAACTAAAGAGAGTTTGTCAAAATACCTTAATCCAGTCTGATGGTAGTCCACTGCTTTACCTAACAACCTTTCTCTTTTCTTCCCCTCCCATAGATCCACAGCTGCTTCACCACCACACTGAGAGCCATTGTTCCACGATGTCGATGCACAGAGAGGGCCTGCATCTGAACTACAGTACACACAGCAGAGACTAAGTAGTTGACAGACAGGTCCTGGACCAAAGTCAAACTTCTCTTCCCAATGAGAGCACTCCCGCAGAGATTGTGGAATTGCCTCCTACACACCCAGTGTGAATTGTTAGAGGAATTAGGAAGCCATGGACACAAGGCTGAAGAAGCCATAAGGTCTTAAAAGTAGAAAATGGGAGGCTTTAGGTGGACTAAGGACAAAATTGGGAAAAACAAATCCCAAGTATCACGCTATCTCGTGTGCATTTAGATAGAATATGGAAAATGATAGGCATTCCCAAGTTTGCAATATAGCCCAATTGCAATCGTATTTTTCCTTTTGCTTGTGCACAGACTTTTATCTTTGTTTCAGACTTTATCACCCCAGTGCTTCACCGTGCCACTTTGTACTGATTAAACAAGACATCCTTTAAAGAAGTTGTTCCCAACTGTCCTACTGTTGTGACCTTTTAATCTAGTCCTTCATGTTGTAGTGACTCCCAACCATAAAATTATTTTTTGTTACTTTATAACAGTTAATACTTTCTAACTGTATTTTGCTACTGTTATGAATTGTCATACAAATATCTGATAAACAGGATATGTTCTATGTAACCACTAAGAGGGTTATGACCAACAGGTTTAGAACTACTGCTTTAAAGGGCATTTAGGAGTTGAGGGTGTAATAATTAGTAGCACCCTCTTAGAAATTATGAGATCAATCCTAATACTTCGAAAAAGAAAGAGGAAGGAAAGCAGGTTGCCAAGAAGAGACTTGATACCCTATGAACATATACAGGGGGAGGTAATCCCCCTCAGGAACAGTCATAGGGGAGGGGAATAATGGGAAAATGGGGGGCAGTGAAGAATGGGAGGATACAAGGGATGGGATAAACATTGAGATGTAACAAGAATAAATTAATAAAAAATTTAAATTAAAAATAAAGAAAAAGAAAATAATTTTGAAGTTTAAAATTAATAATATTTAAATTATGGATATGAGTCACATAGGTGTTAGTGGAATGTAGTTAGTGGAATGTAGTGGGTATATATCAGGGTCAGATCTGAGTGTCAGCTGGCTTCTCTGTTGTGAGAGGGCATAAATTAGATCATGTAAATCCCATGTTAGTGATAGGTCTTTGGGAGAAGTGACTAGGTGAACCAATTTTTGAAGTGTTCATGATCAAGTTCACCTGTGAAAAAAATACACCTCATTCAAGGGAAAGCCACACAGCTGATTATCAACTTAGTTAATTATTACTGTTGCCTTATTATTATCATAGAATATGACTCCAAACAGGTTTCTGCTTTGGAAATAAAACTCTGGAGGTTCATACTTATCAATGAATCAAGAGGTGACCAAAATATCAGTCTAATTTTCTTATACTAGTGGCTAAGAACAATGTCTGGGATTGGTACTCGAGTGGAAAAAACACTCTTGTAAAAGGAAAATTTCAAAGCACTAAATGTTTTGTAGTTTGTTAGAATGGTGTATTTTGTTTTGTTTTCCTTGATTGAAGCAAAAATAATAAAAAAACATATGTACACTTTTATACAAACCACCACCACCAACAGGAACAAAACCCAAGTTGCAAATTATGGTCAAAAAGTTGCTCCCATCTTTCAAAAGCTACGGAAGGTTCAACCAGGTAAGAGAAGCCTGATAGAGTGGCTAAGACAAGTGACAGAACTGTACAAGATTGCCACAAGAGGTGACCTCGCACAAGTGACAAAAGGAAGAAGGACATGGATGCACCTAGTGTCCCAGCAGGCCCCAGAGTGGTGCTTTTAAAACACAAACATGTTAACGAGAAGCCTGGTTTAAAATCCAGATAGTGTGTTTATCTGATGTTCCTTCTACCTTAAGTAAGAGATTACATCAGGCCTCGAAGTCACCCACGACAATTACACCAGTGGAAAATTGAGAAGCATGTTGGAATACGAGAAGAGGCTGACTTGCTTCCCTCCGCGGAGGTAGTTAGCATGTGTTCCTTTCTCATGTTTTCTAATAGGACACAGAAAAATTATACTATGTACATGTTGTCCCTGGAAATTCTGAAACTGGGATCAAACACTCCCCAGGTAGGTTTTTCTTAGGAACGCGAAATGGAGTTTTCCCAGACATTTATTTAACCTAGTTTGGATAACTTTTTCGAAGTCACTCTAAAGTTTTGGTCATCTCTATAGCATTTACTGCCTATTCCCCTTTCCCATCATACATTCAAGGCAATAAGTCAGTTTGGATAAGCTGTCAATCAGCCAGTGTGTGCTGCTACCACTGCATCTCAGCACACAGCCCTTAGATTATTGTTGCAAATTAGCAAAAGTAGGAACACAAATTTTCTTGGATTTTAGATGATTCGAGAAAGGAATATTGTGTCATCTTGAAAACCAAAGAATTGCTTATATATACAGAAAGAAGCAGGAATTCTTTAACCAAGCCAAACAGCGCACAGTCCAGGCTAGAGTTCCCGGGAAAGTGAAATTAAACTGGCCTGGGTCGCATGCTCAGAGAACACCAGCACACTTGAAAGTCTCCTGCTGTCTTCAGATACTCATTTTCCGAGGTGATAAGTAAAAATATTTCTCCCAAGGTCATTCCTAGTGAATCATGACTCAGGGTCTTGAAGCTAAGGTTGACTCCCTCTTTCCCAATCTCTCAGCGACTGGAAGAGAACTAGTAGAAGGTAAGCTGCCCAGAAGTCAAAAGCGTGCATGCAAGACAGCAATGGACAACCTGGATTTTATGGCCCAAAGAGGACCATCTACAGTGCAGAGCTGACTGTCAGGTTTTATAGCTCTCTCCTAGTCTTTTTCTTTCCCTTTCCTGCCCTTGGTGGTCATTTTAAACTCAGTACACTAGAACAAACCCGAGCAAGAGCATCAGCCTACCTGTCAGCAACTGGAGGCTCCCAGAGGAATCCGCCTTCTGCTGGCAGAGTGGATGATCACACGGAAGGCTGTGTGAACTACTACACTGCAAGCCCAAAGGAAATCAGCCTTACAGAGAAGCCAGCCAGAAATTTTGGCTCCGCTAACAATATGGCAATTTCTATTCAGAGATTTTTAGCATCATAGCAATTCTCATTCTACTACCTCTCTTCCCAAATAGGCAGTCCCACATACAGTACACCAATGGCTATTTTGGTATATTCAGATCTGTATAGTTTTTCTTGAACTAAACGTGATCACATTTTTTTATTGCACTAGTGTGTTAACTCTTAGCTTGGCAAATTGCAAAAATAAGGGGCAAACAGAACACCCTATGCATATAACTTCCCATCTTGCTGGAATCAGAGTTGAGGAGTTTAACAGGATCTTTTTAACAATAGCTGCTCAATCCCCAATGCATTTTGAAAAATAAAAAGCAGAAACGTGAAATAATGCCTCAATCTTCCTGTTATACAATCTCCATAGTGAATATTAAGTGACAAGCACACTTTAGAAGTGACCATGTTGACGCTTGGCACATTTCTGTCCTGGTTATTAAAAATCTTCAGCTTATAGTTATTTGAACAGCATATGCTCCCCATTTTATATTAGATTTTCTTATGCCTCTGCATAAACTTTGAGAAAAATTTAGATGTGAAATGGAGTTTCAAAACACTGCCAGAATACTTCTGTTCCATTTCCCAGGTTTTTGTTAATCATGTTAGAAACGAAACATAGCATGTGGTTTGAAATGAAATTAATCTCACTTCAACAATATGAATTAATTCCCAACACTTACTCAGGTTGCAAGAGCTGTTACACATTTTTTTTTTTCTTCTTTCATTAGCATCATTGTGATGGCTGGTTTTGATTTTCTACTTGGTGGGACTCAGAATTGCCCAGGGAGAGCGTCTCTGAGAGAGGCTGTGAAGGTATTGCCAGTGAGGGTTAGCTAAGGGTAGAGACTCACCCTTTCTAAAGGGCAGCAGTGGTATAAAGCGGTCTGTGGAAAAGCCTTGCTTCCTGCCCATCTTCTGTCCTCTCCAAAGCGCATCTGTCTCTGAGGCTTCCATCCTGCAGTAACTGATATTCAGTACAAATCCCTGCTATGTACGCCAACGCAATAAACCGTTTCAATAATAAATGCATCTACAGTAAATTGGTTCTGTTGCTCTAGAGGACTCTAATAATATAGCGATAACCCTAATAATGTAATTAAAATGGTGTGATCCAGGGTGTATCTCAGATAAGATGCGGTGGTGAGTTTAAAGCACTGTAGTAAAAATGTTACCTATCTAGTAAGAACTTACATTCCCTAAGGCTCATCTAATCTTTAAAGAATATTTGTTTTGTTCCATCTTCATAATCTTGATACTTTCAAGGAGAGTGGTTAGCAAAAATTTTAAATGTAATTCATTCTGGTTTTGTCCATTGTATACAACAGATATTTATGGAAAACATGATGCAGGAGTCTGTGCCTCCCACACAAAGGATATGCCTCTCCCAGCACCATGTTTTATGCCTGTGTTCATCTTCCCATATATTTATTGTTCATATTCCCATATATTGGCCATCTTGATGATTTGTATGAGAGTGTTTCTTAGAATTCACTATATCAAATCTACCTTATTTTTCTTTTTCTACTTGAGACTACATGAACATCCTGCTTCTGCATAAGCTTTCGCCCACTAATTTCAGTGTGCAGCTAGTAAACATTCTTCATGTATAAATCATTATGATGACTAACAGTTCTCTTACAGTCTCATTATTTCATCTATGTATTTTTATATCTTAATTTATTATAATTTATTCAGATGACATCCCAAATGTTATCCCCTCACTTGTATCCTTCCATTCCCATCCTCCCTCCCTCTTCCACCCTATTCCCCTGCCCCAGACCTCTGACAGAAGTGGATCTCTTCTCCCACCATATAACCAGATAGCCTGCTTTCCTTTCCTCTGTGCGTCACTTGTCCTCTCCACCAAGAGGAAGTGATCAAATCTGGGGCACCAGAGTTCATGTCATAACTCTGCTTTCCCCAGAACCATGGAGAATGAGCTATCCATTGGCTAGATCTGAAGAGGGGGTCTAGGTTGACTACATATATTGACCTTGGTTGGTGCAACAATTTCTGCAGCTTCCCCTTCCATCATCACCAGGCCTTGTCCATCAGCCTTGATGGTCTCCTTGTGGGGTTCCTGAACCCTCTGGGTCCTTCCATGGCCCCATTTTTTCCATACCACCCTCATTTAGATTCCAGCAGCAAGTCCCACCATCTGTCCCAATCCCACACTGGGCGGGACATCTATGAGTGAGTAGATACACTGCATGTTTTTCTGGGTCTAGGTTTCCTCACTCAGGATGATCATTTCTAGTTCTATCCATATGCCAGCAAATTTCAAGGTTTCCTCGTTTTTAATAGCTGAGTAGTATTCCATTGTGCAAATTTACCACCATTTCTTTATCCTTTCTTTGGTTGAGAGACATCTAGGTTGTTTCCACATTCTGGCTACTACGAATAAGGCTGCTATGAACATACTTGAACAAATATTCTTTTTGTATGTGGAGTATATTTTGGGTATATGCTCAGGAATGGTATATCTGGCTCTTAAGGTGGCTCTATTCCCAATTTTCTGAGAAAGAACCAGATTGATTTCCAAAGTGGTTGTACTAATTTACACTCCCACCAACAATGGAGGAATGTTCCACTTCGTTGAAGAGGGCATATGTCTTTGATTAATTTATTGACTTCATTATAGAGTTTCAATAAGAATTATATTATTTGGTAATTATTCTTGAAAAAACTTTCTGTCATCTTAAATCTTAAGAATATATATCTAATAATTCAGCACTTCCTGTTGGAGTGTCAATAGCCACTGTGTTGAGATAAAATTCCACTGTCTATTATAGCACAAAACACCTAGAAACCCTACGCAGAGATTTACAATGTTTTCTACTGAAGATAATTTCCAAGATTTTAATATAGAAAATAAACTCACTTGCCTGTGCCAACCCAATCGCACTCACAGATTAGCTTCAAAACACTATTCCATTCTTTCTGCAGGACACTGACCAAATTCAGCTGAAGGTTGAGATTGTTTGCAAATCAGAATAGTAAATGTCACTTCAAATAAAATTTCCTGTTCTAATCTCTAGGAGTCATCTTAGAAGTGATGACTATACTTAGCTGTTGGACACACACTACCTCAATTCTGACTTTTTAGGCTGAGAACATCACACAGTTGTCAGTATTGCCATCATAAACCCACTGAAAATTGCTATTGGACTAGTTAACTGAAGCCATATTCAAATCTCTCTGTCCCTCTGTCTCTTTCCACCCTGGCTCTTGCTCAGCCTTACAGAAAACACAAACACATTGACAATTTTTTATTTTAGTTTTCTCTTATAAAACACTCTGAATTGCAGACAGTCATCTTCTTTTAATCAGGACCCAAAATAGATGGTTTAATTTAATTTATTTTGCAAAGAGGTGACAGAGGCAGTTTTAAAAATAAAATTCAGAATTATTGACAATAGGGATCTATTTGACAAATGGATTAAGTGGAAAAATATGTTTTGATAACAAAGATTTTAGTAGAGATTTTTTGTGTCTTTAGAAAACATCATTTACTAATTCTAATACAAGTTTTAATTTAGTAATTTTAATTCTTAATGAACATTCATCTTTTCTATTATTCTATTCTGCCAAGTAATTGGAGGCACTTGAGATTGTAAAGCATTTAATTTGTAGATATAAAGTAGAGCAATATTATAATTTGTTAAAACATATGAAAAAGTCACTGCAAAATGTCCACTACATTATAGTACATATCTCAAATCCATCATACAATGTTTCTGCATGACCTGCAAAACTAAGATGGAGCACATATTAAATGTGCAAGATCATCAGCACACACAGGGGTTTTTATTGGTAATGCAATAGGTTCTCTCTGAAAATTCTTTATTTAATTGTCCAGTTTCTATGTGAAAAACTTCATATATTTTAACAAATTGAACTTATAACACACAAGATACCAAAAGCAGAAAAAAACAACAAATGTCCACTTGGATCTGTACTCAGAAATGAAGAACATTATATATATAAGAACAGTCTAGATTAAAATATAAATTCCTTAATTGGCATAGTAGGCAATACTAAGAACAAAGTATGTCAAAATAATCTTTTGTAACTTTTCTTATGTGTAAATATGCCTGTGTATGTATGTAGATAATATAGGCTTATGGACAAGTGAATGGAGGCAACCATACAGAGGAAGGATTGAAAATGCTTACTTGTTACAGGCATTCTACTTTTTGCAAAGTTGTGCGGTCATATTTGGTAGTGGGGCAAAATTCAGTGCTAAAGCTAAAATAAAAAGTGAAATATATTAAGGAGAATATGGGATCGAATAAAATGTTCAGCTAAACTCATGAGAGGCAGAAAAAGTATGGATGATAACAATCAGAATTAAAAAAAAAAAAAAAGGGCAACAAACAGAAGGCAATTCGCCTAGCATCATAATTGTGGGTGTTAGCACCTCTCTGTAAGAAATGATGTCATCATCAGGCAGGTGCCACAAGTGAACATTAATTGAACAGTACTCAACTTCTGCAGACATTTTGTCCAGTAACAAGAAATTAAACATTCTCTTCAATTTCATACTGACTTTTCATCAAGGTAGACAACTTTCAAGGCCATAGAAATCACTTTAACAAACTTAGAAAGTTAGAGGGAACATTGAAGCCTGATCTTCGATTACACTGGAATAAAGTAGAAATTGAAAGTGAAGGATCACCATACACTGAAAAAAAAATCCCTTCCATTAAAAATCTCAAGAGAAATAATGAAACATATTTTGTGCTAAATGGTAGTGCAATTACAACTTACAGAAATATGTGTGATTCTCTGAAAGCTATCATTAGTAAGAAATTTATACCACTGAGTGGCTAACATTTGAAAAGAAGAAAGAAAATCAATAATCTAAGCTTCTAATTTAAGAAAAAAAAATAACAGCAAATTAAATTCCCAGGAAACTAAAGAACAGCATAATAACAGTTAGGGCAGAAATCATAGTCATTGCAGACAAGGAAAGACAAACAGCCATAACATTGTTTAGCAAACTGAGTTCTAAGAAACTTGGAATGGGCGCATTTGCACTAAGATGAAAAAAAGTGTGACTGTTAAGCCAAGGGATGGTTAGGTGGCCAGCTCTACCTGTTGGTACCCAAGCCTGCTATCAACTTCTTCTCACAGACTGCTGTGAAGATAACATTGTTCTCATTCATGGATGGAAATAGCAACTTCTCCCTCAGACCTGAACTCCCACTCCAGACTTTCATAAACTCCAGACTCTGGGCACAAGCAGCCCTTGACTCTGCTCTTGGCCCTTCCCAGACTTTTTTACCCTAATAGCCCAAAGTGAGTGCTTAACCTCTTCTCTTCTATCCAGATCTTTCATCAAGTCATCAGACTGAATAGAAAACAAAGGAGCAAGTGTGGAGTATGGAGACATTTCTTAGTGACCCAAGTCCAGAGCGAATGTGTGCTGTAGACATGGGTCCAGCCATGTCAAGGACCCTGTAGCCTCAGAAATATGGGCAAATGATAAGCCTGCCCACTGGGTGAGGCTCAGAGGAATTGCAGAGCCTTCCTCTGGCTTATGTGCTGATGTTGATAGTATGTGCGAAAACCAAACTTGCACCAAAGCTTTTCTCTACTCCCCAGGTATTTACTGCATGAAGACTGTTTCCCTAAAGAGACTGCTTCTACTTACATTTACTAAATCTATTTCCTTGTCCAGCTGTATGTAATAAACCCTGTCAATGAGATTTGTCTGTAGGCAATAACCCAGTGCAAAGATATGTAATAAGCATGTTGACCTAAAGAGTGATACAGTTTTTCCATCAGAGAGTCCAGTCCACTGAGTCCCAGCTTGTGTGTGTGTGTGTGTGTGTGTGTGTGTGTGTGAATTCTTTATTCCCTTATGATCTCAGTCAGGTCTGTTCCGGGAGCTGTCCTGGACAACACAAACATATTAGCACATCTAAAAGATTCAAACCTGATGACTTATTGAAATTATTTGTTACTCAATATGTGCCATGAATTCTTTTAAGTTTTTGGTGACAATCATCTTTTAGGGTCAAACAATAATAGGGACTAACAACCAAGTTCCTTCTAGCATATCCATGGAAATTTTATTTTTGAAATGGTTTATAATCCCAAATTATTCTAAGAAAAATTAATTAGGAAATCAGGACAACTGTTACAATGCATCATTCTCCTTTTAGAATTAAACTTTAAATAATAACAGGATGGTTCAAACAGATCTGTTGACATTGGATCATAGGCAAAAGATGATTACATTTGTAAAGTCAAAGGATAAACCTGATTATTCATAGCTCATAGCTGTGGCTTTGCTGTATGTTCTGCTTCCTGATCTGTTTTGCTGATAATGGTGAGTTCTTAGAACTGACACAGAAACATTCAGTCTGCAGTGATTGTGCATAATATATAAATCCTATCAATGATACTCAAAATGTAACAAGTTTTCCAACAGACTGCATCTTAAATTGGGAATTTTAAAATCAGAGTGTGTAGTGCTAAGAAATCTGAATATTAGGGTACTTAAATACGTCAATAGTATTTAGAGGTGATTTTCTGTGTTTCAAGACTTGCTTTAGTCTAAAGTTGTTTGTAAAAGTCTTCACAAAATATGAAGTGAGGAACATGCGCATATTTGTCAGAAGGTTTTCTAATATAATTCAAAATGTTCAAGTACTGAGTGAACAAACGTAACATTGACTCCTACAGCAAACTCAAGTCATGTGGGAGGCACAGAACTTCTTTTGCTTATAGATGAGCACTAGGGGATCCAGGAATGGCAAACACACAGAGTTTTGGGGTTTTGTTCTGTCCTCTTTTTTTCCTCTTCCTCTGTGGCCTGGCAATGCCTCCCCAGAGGGGGAAGTGATCAATGTGTGGGGACCAGAGTCCATGTCAGAAGTAGTCCCTACTCCCCATATTATGGGACCCACAAGGAGACTGTGCTGCCTATTGACTACATCTGAGCAGAGGTCTAGGTCCTCATCATGCACAGTCCTTGGTTGGGGCATCAGTTTCTGCAGCCCTGAGTGGATTTGTTGGCTTCATTGGTCTCCTTGTAGAGCTCCTGTTTCCTCCATATCCTATATGTGCCAACTCTTCAGTAAGTCTCCCTGTGCTCCACCCTGAAGTTTGGTTGTGAGTCTCAGAATCTGCTTGGATCCCCTGCTTGTAGAGAACCTCTATTCTCCCATCCTGTTCCTTCTCTTCAACTTCTTCTAGTGTTTATTCTATTTGTCCTTCTGAATGAGAATTAAGCACTATCCCCAGGGCCCTCCTACTAATTTAGTTTCTTTAGGTCTGTATATTATAGTGTGGTTACCCTGTATTATCTGGTTAATATCTGCTTATAAGTGAGAATATGCCATGTATTTTTTTTTTTTGTTTCTGGGTTACCTCACTCAGGATGATAATTTCTAGTTCCATCCATTTGGCTGCAAATTTCAGGATTTCCTTGTTTGCAACAGCTGAGGTTAGTAGTATTCCATTTTTTAAATGCATCATAGTTTCTTTATCTATTCTTCAGTTGAAGGACTTCTAGGTTGTTTCCAGATTCTGGCTATTATGAACTACAGGGAACTAAGGAAGGCTGAGAGCTGGAGATATAGTCTTCTTTATGGAAGAACACACCCTTTGGTTGCCTAATAACAAACACACACATACATGTAGCATTACATTCAGCAAGTAATATTTGTGAATACACATGTGTTTAAATATATATGTGCAAAAAACAACAATAAATCATAGACCCCACAGAAAGATATATAGTAGAAATTGGGGGAGAAACGGAAAGGAAGAAATGGTGTAATCATAATTTCAAAAGTAAAAGAGAAACAATGAAACAAGAAAAGAAACAAAGAAAGAAAGAAAAATAAATAAATTAAACCTGAGGTACTTTCTACCAGATGATAACACCTGTAGTCAACCTCATTTCTTTATTTCTCAAGAATCACTGCTTATCATCAAGGTCAGTCCTTTACCTTGCTAGGATCATCACTCTGAAGCTGTTATGTTATAAACTACCCACTTCTTTCTAATTACCAATTTGTAAGGCATATACTTGAAACCTATTTGATTCATGTCTGAATGTTTTATAACTATCTTTGTCAGTCATCTCTGTGCTGAAAAAATACTAGGATTCTGCAAAGATGTTTTCCCTATAGTAACGAGTCTACTAGACTGTACTTTGCCTATGTGAAATCGTCGTTTCCTATCAATCTATTGGATGTTAGAGGTTGATTGCTATATAATATTCTGATAAGAATAAAAAAGAGGTGGGAGAGGTGTCTCAGGAGTTAAGAGCACTGCCTGCTCCTCTAGAGGTCCTGGGTTCAATTCCCAGCAACTACATGGTGGCTCACAACCAATTATAATGGGATCTGATGTCCTCTTCTGTCATGCAGCTATATGGAAAGACAGAAGACTAATATGCAAAAACAAATCTTTTAAAAACAGAATTAGAAAGAACTACATTGTCTCCCTGATATTGATGAATATTTAAGCATAAAGTGATTGAAGGTGACATGCACAAGGGAGCTGTCTGAACAGGCACCCTCTACCTATCATGCTCTACCTAATGCTCCAAGATAATTAATTTTTTTTTCTAAAACTATAGACGCATTTCATCAGTCTTCTGCAATCCTTTCCTTCTGATTCACATTATCATCTTATACTTGAATCAGTGTAATTGTCTGTGAGCTATTCTCACTTCTGATTTTGCCCCTCTTACAATCATTCTACAGACAGCCAGGCTTGCTGCCAAAATTGTCTGTGAGTGTTCACAGGCCCTCTACTTAAGACCCTTTTAGCGGGGACCTACTGAGTAGACAATTAAAAAACAAAATCAACAAAACTAAAAATAAAACTCGCATCCTCCACATTAATTCCACCAGGTCTCCAAATTAGAAGACTTTGGCTATTGCTTGAACCTCATGATTTAGTAATCCTACATAATTTCCTTTATCTGTATCCAACATACTGACATTCATTTCTTTAAGTTTAATGCTGGTCTTTTTTAAAAATAACGCGTTAAATCTTGGAAGTTCTTAATAATAATCCAGAGAACATTTTAAGATGTGAAGAAGACTGTGTGAATTTGAATTTCATATTTCCCAAACCATGGCCACAAGTCTGAATGAAGCTCTGAAGTCAATGGCTTTTTACATTTAGGTCCTGAAAAAGAATCCCATTTTTTTTTTTCCAAATTTCTCGGTTGTTTCAATTTCATTCATAATTAGTGTTCAAATTATTTTTCATGAGATGTAGAAATATACGCATTCTACTTTTACCAGATGCAGTTTTTAAGAATGAGTTAACCCATATGGCTTCTGGAATCGATGGATGCCCTTGAGTGTCTCAGATACCCTGGGATACGGCATTTCTAACATGTCCTATACATGTCCAGATCTTTCTAATTCACTCACTAAAAGCAGACTATGAGGACTAAGCCCAATCTTTATGCCAGCTTCAGAATTATTTGCTATGTTCGTACACTTTTTCCTCTCCCCACAAACTATGAACTCTGCAGTTGACATCTGAGATAAAGATTCACAGCTCTACACGGCATCTTTAGACTTGTCAGTGAACCCTTCCTTTTCACTTTCCACATGTAGGACAGAAGTTTCTTCTGAGAGGCTTCAAATGCTCTGATTCTATGGATGATCTTGTGGCCCAATGAAAGAAGGGAGACTTTCTGCTTCCTCTTAATGTCATTATGTTTTCACGTTATTGAAATAGATCCAAACAGAGTCCCCATTCTCTTTTCCCTTTCCTCTCCCTTCTCTCACTGTGCTGGCAATTGAATGCTAGCTTGTAAAGTCTGAACATAGTTCTAGAGAATAGCCTGTTTTGGAAATTGAAGGAGAGCTGTTAAGGTCCTGGTCTATGTTCCTGACAATGTCACATGTTATCTGGAGCTGTGCACAAGCAGCCTAATCCAGGAGATGGGGCATTCTGGCTGCTGCTTTGCTGTACTTCTCTCGTATTTAGATAGACTCAAACCATTCACAGTAGAGCTGAGCATCATGACTGATAGGAAGATCTACTTATCTTTGTTCCATTATCCACAGCTCCAGCCTCTTCTCCAGAGAGTAAAGGGCTCAAGAGGTTTAGCCTGTTTGTTCCTCTCTAATTTTTCAGCCTTTGTTCAGTTTGTCACCTGATTTCCTCATAGGCAGGAGAAACTTAGTGTCAGTACCCACCTCTTCCATATACGCAGAGTTATTTTCATTTACTTTTGTCATTATTCTTGCATCTCTTTCTGCCTCGCCTGTCTTTGTGTATATGCGTGGCACTGTCTGAGTATGAGTGTGCATATGTTGTGGAGCATGTGTGAAGGTCACACGATAACATTCAGGAGTTGGTCCTCTCTTTAAGCGGTGGTTTTGGGGGACTGAACTCAGGTTGTCAGACGTGCTTGATGTCTTAGTGTTATGCAGCTAAGAGGATGCACATGACTAAGGTAACTCTTAGAACATAACCCATTTAATTGGGGCCTTACTTATCGTTTCAGAGGGTTAATCCATTATAATGACAGAAGAGAGCATTGCTAAGAGGAAAGAAGAAAGTGATACTGGGCCTGGGATCAGACTTTGAAAGGTCAAGGCTCATCCCCAGTGACCCACTCGCTCTATCGAGGTCACATGTCCTGCTTCTTCTCAAACAGTTCTACTCTCTGGTTATTAAGCCTTCAACTACCCGACTCTATAGGGAATGTTCTTATTCAAACTGTCACACATTTCAAGTGATTTTACCTTCTGAGCCTTCTCACCAGCCCATATTGTGAAATACGTTTCTAAAACTATTTATCTGTAACCGAGAAGCACCAAAGTGGCCCTTGGTTCACACCTATGGTGCATTGATATAGTGACACTTTATGGGAAGCTGTAGTATCAACATTCCCTTATGTTTGTGAGGCCCATTAAATTTTTAACTTTTTTTTAATCATTTAATATTTTATTAAGTGGATGAAAAATAAACAACAAAAGTGTAAATAGACATTTGGCCAAATCAAATTAATATAATGCAATAATTGTTGAGACAAGAAGTGTTCTGTATGTTTAATAACTATGCACATGGAATAACAATTAAGTGTCTGTAAAAGTTGGGATCACCTTGGAATATACCCAGAAGATGCTCTAGCACACAACAAGAAAATTTGCTCAACCATGTTCATAGCAGCCTTATTCATAATAGTCAGAACATGGAAGCAGCCTAAGTGTCCTTCAGTAGAAGAATGGATAAAGAAACTGTGGTACATTTACACTATGGAATACTACTCAGCCTTTAAAAACAAGGAATTCCTGAAATTTGTGGACAAATGGATTGAGCTAGAAATGATCATAATGAGTGAGTTAACCCAGAAGCAGAAAGACTCAAACGGTATATACTCACTTATATCTGCATACTAGCCCAAGGGGCATGTCCCATGAAAGTCTTCACTAACCAGGAAACTGGGACAGAGGGGAGGACATCCTATTGGTACTCTAGATGAGAGAAGCATGGGAGAATGGCAAAGTTGAAGGATCCAGAGGATCCTAGAAACCTACAAGAAGAAAATTATGATAGGCAGATTTGGGCCCAGGGGTCCAGCTCAGATACAGGCTGTAAACTTCAAACCCCTACCCATATCTAGCCAATGGACAGGACATTCTCCACAGTTGAGTGGAGAGTGGGGTCTGACTTTCATATGTACTCTGGTGCTTCATATTTGACCATGTCCCCTGAATGGGGAGACCTGGTGGCACTCAGAGGAAGGATAGTAGGCTATGAAGAAGAGACTTGATACCCTATGAGCATATACAGGGGGAGGAAGTCCCCCTCAGTCACAGTCATAGGGGAGGGGAGTAAGGGGAAAATGGGAGGGAGGAAGGAATGGGAGGATACAAAGGAGGGGACAACCACTGAGATGTAATATGAATAAATTAATAAAATAAAATTTTAAAAAAGTTGGGATCACAAAGTTGTAAGTAAGCCAGTAGAGGAGGCATGCTTTTGGTCCTATAGAGAGCCTAGAAGACATCTGAGCTATTAGCCACTTCTGGCTCTGGTTAAGGGAGCCCGAGGAGTCCTTGGCAATATAGATAGGGCAAAGGTCACCTAGACTATCAGGTATTTTTGGCCTTGCTTATGGAAATTTGATATGTCCTGTCCCTACAGATACTGTAAGGCTCACCTAAGTCACTTCCAGTCCCACCCTTTTGGGAAGAAAATATGGTATACATCTTTTTACTTGAAAAGAAATTTAACTTTTAATCGCCAAGTCATTCTTATAATAATCCCAGGGCTGCCAATGTGACCTTTTGTTTCTGAGTAAATCCACTTCGAATAGATCCTGTAACGTTCTAGCCTTCTATTTCACATGAAGTTTGCTTTAATAGCAAACACCATTTGGAGTGAGGGCAGGGCAGAGAAAGTGCTCATGCTTGTTTATTTAGTAAAGTAATGCCTTTCTGTATATTACTTCCATAGCATCCAGTTGTTGGCCCAGGGCTAATATTTTTCAATATCACTTGAGCTGGGTGTTTCTCTAAATGTGTCTCAAGCTATTTCACTTAAATTTTGAACTTCACTTTCTCTCATGCTTGTCAACTCACCTTCAAGTATAAACCAATACATAAATCAAAAGATTCTGAAATGTTTCTACTTCAAAGTTGACCTTAATCTATAGGAACGTCACAAATTTAAACTGAATGTTCTTATGACAAATATCTATATATGTTCAGCTTTATAGTTTCTCAATTGCATCTCATGGGCTTGGAAACCCCCTTTTCCTATCTTAAGGTTGAAGATAAAGGGACTTCATCAAAGATCATCTTCTGTACCCAATGATGATTACTAGAACACTGTAATTTATTGTGACATTTATGAGAAATTATTTACTGAAACTAAAGCACAATTGCAGCAGAAAAAATTCAATATAAAGAAATGACAACATTCAAGGAAATTTGTGTTTTTCCTTATTTTGTTTTGTTTTTTATAAAGATTTATTTATTTATTATTTATACAGTGTTCTGCCTGCATTATGAGCTTGTAAACTGGAAGAGGGCACCAGATTTCAGTATAAGTGATTGTAATCCACCATGTGGTTGCTGGGAGTTGAACTCAGGACCTTTGGAAGAGCAGACAGGGCTCTTAACCACTGAGCCATCTCTCCAGCCCGTGCTTTCCCTTTTGAAAGTCATCTCTTAATTTAGTTAACTTGATAAGTCTTATATAAGTACTGTATGTAATTCCCCTCTTCCCTCCACCCACTCCCATACTCCCATACCACCCCAAATCCCTCTCAACTTCATGGCCTTTAAAACATTATTTTTACATATATACATACATATGAATTATAAATACAACCTGCTCAGTCAATCTAGCGTTGTTCATATGTATATGTTCTTAGGGATGAACACTTTTATTGAATAATCAATTAAGTAGATAACCCAAGCACTTGGAAGGCAAAGGCAGGCAGATCTCGGTGAGTTCAAGGCTATCCAGCTTACAAATTGAGTCCAGGAAAACCAAGGGTACATGGAGAAACTGTCTTGAAAACAAAAGAAAGAGAGAAAGAAAGAAAGAAAGAAGAAAGAAAGAGAGAGAGAAAGAATGGGAGAGAGAAAGAAAAGATAATCCCTGAAGAAAAATTATTTTCTCTCTCTCAACTTTCACTAATTGCTTGTAACTCCCCATCTGCTGTGGGGCTTTGTGATAGTTACCTCATCTATGATGGCATGTTATAAGACTCCTGTCAGGAAACCCCAAAGAGAGACAGAGTCTGAGATCGACACAAATGCAAGAGGCTTTTACTGATCAATCTACCTGCCTTTAAGAAGGAGGAGACTCTGAGGAGCAAAAGCTGTGGGTTTTTATACCCTTTCCAGAAGCAGACTTCAGCAACCGTGATTATTACAAACTTGACTGGCTAACAGGGTGACCTTTAAGTTGATTGGCTGTGTGACCAGGACTAAGCGAGGGGACCAGGGCCAGACTGCAGGAGGGATTTTTTCATTTTTTTCTGGTCACTGTGACCTGTAGCTCTGATTGGTTGGCCCTGGGTACAAGCTTCTAGGAACAGGTGCTAGCTGTGTGTTTGTGGCTCTCCCTGAAAACCTCTGGGGTGGGGCAGGGAGGTGCGGGGGGTCAGGTTCTTAGGCTCTGAACACAAAATTGTGCTGATTTGGTCCCTAGAATATCAACTGGTGTTATTCAGGTCTTGTTTAGGCAATCATAACATCACTGACATTTCACTCGTTAAGCTTCCCCACTATATATAGAAACCACAATCTCCCACCACATACTTTGGTCCTGTGGCTCTTAGAATCTTTCTGCCCCCACTTCTATTCTACAGTGTTCCTGATCCTTCAGCCTAGGGGTCATATTGCAGTTGTATTAGTCACTTGTTCTCTGCATACGAACTGGTTCTATATTATGATGGTCTCCATTTGTGTGAAAAAGAAGCTTCTTTGATATGGGGCGAGAACTTCAGTTATCTGTGAGTGTAATGGTATGTATTTAGAACGCAGTTGGGAATTACACTTTCAGGAAAATGATAGCAATATGTTCTATTCTGTGGTCAATGGCCTTGCCAGCCACAAGTGTACAGTAGCAGACACTAATTCTATATTATTGAGCGGCCCTTAAGGTCAATTAGACACTTGGAAGTTACTCTCAAGATTTAAGTACCATCATTACACCTTTGGGAATATATTGCTATAATCTTCCCTTTTTACTACAAAAGAAAGGAATGGTAGGCTTGAGGATATCCAAGAGCTGTATTGAACTCTGTGTTGGCTTATTACACATATGTTCCTTGACTCACATTCAGCCTTCCTGTAACAGCCTTCCTGTAAATCATTTGTTAAAAGTATTACAAAGGATATGATTTAGAAGTTAAAGATCAAATAGGCAAAGGGGAAATTTTCCTTGATAAGTATTCTGCCATAGAAAAAAGTGAGAAACTGATGTTTTTGTTTTTTAAAGTTTATCATAGATTTGTCACTTCTGGATAGATAATTGCTGTTTCAGGATCAATTATCAAGCTCTGAACTACATGCTAAAGTACAGGTGGCTGGAAGACAGCTAAAACCTGGTGAAATAAGGATGTCATGATGACAGTCAAGAGAAGAAAAATGGATGTCGTTCAGAGCACAACTCATCATTTTGTCAAAATGATAGAGTTGGTTTTGTTTTTTAGTTGATTGGTTGAGTGTTTTTGGTTTTGGTGTTTGCTATTGAATATTTCTGATATGGTAAGGAGATGGCTGACATCTGACAGACTTGTGTCCCATAAAAACACTTAACAAACACCCAGGAGCCAATTCATTTTTCATTTGCAAATTTGTCAAACTGAGACTTTCTTTTACATACTTTCCTTCACCAACTCATTTCTTCCTTCAGGTTGAAATTATTTCTTTTTTTTTTTTTTTTTTTTCGGATAAACACAGATTATCTTATGCATCTTAAATACATTGCCTTTTAGCAGTTTACTTTACAAATCGCACATGGCCCAACATTATAATCACTGTGGTTAACACTGACCACATGTAACCAGAAATTGTATTTTTCAATATGTCTGTAAAATCATACACATGCATTTCCCTCCACCCTGAGACTGTGTCTATCTTGAACAAATGGAAATGCATAAATATTTTTTACAATTTTATGTGCATTGTGATCAAAGATCTTCATAGTGAATCTCTTCTAGCAAGTAGTCTTTATGCATGGGTAGCTTTATAAATCTGTAAGTAGCTATGTCTTCAACATATTCATGGTTGATTTGGTGGTCCATTAGTTTCTTATCACATTTGTACAATAATATTTTATGCAAGATCAACTTTTTATTAACTATGCTTCCAAGATATTATATATATCACTTTATTAACTTATAACCTAAGACAAAATTGTTATTTTTTCTAAAATGAAAAGTCATACGGTATTTTCTCTTAGATTATTTTATTGCCTATATTATGTTTTGAAACTTTTAAAAAATAATTCCCTAGCTATCTTAGCTTTTCCTGAAATGACTTGTGGACATTAAAGGTAGAGAACAGAGAAAGGTCTGTGGGAATAATATTCTTATAAAGCAGATGCTTTTGATTACTCTCAGGTACTAAGTATGTCATTTTAATGATCAATGTATTCTTTCATTTCTGTCCCTGTCATCTTCATCTTGACATTATTCATTCAATCATAACTAATAATTAGTTTTTCCCCAATCTCCGTGAGTGCCTCATGACAGAGTCAACACTCTTTATATTTTAATTTTGTTGTCCTTTCACCCACATAGAAAAAAAAGCATATATTCTAAACACTAAGTTTTTATTTAAAAGAAAGAAAAGAAAAGGGGTTTTCAGAATCTTGCCTCTGGTGAGTGAGTGTGTGTGTGTGTGTGTGTGTGTGTGTGTGTGTGTGTGTGTGTGTGTGTGATGCCTTTGAACTTGGGAGAAGAGAAACCATATACCAGAGACATTGTGATAGTTCACTCTATAGGGAGATGAAGACTGTGAAGGGCAAGAAAAAGGTCCAGCTGATCCTCACTGGCTGGAGAGTTCCAGGCACCATTGCCTACACTGATAACTCAGGAAGAAAAGCCCCACCTAAATCCAAGAGCTGTTGACACACTAGCTAATGGTATGTGCCTCAAAGCCCGAAGATCTGAATTCTATCTGCAGGACCAACATGGCGAGTGGAGAAAAATATTATCACAAGTAGACCTCTGACTTTAAGAAATGGGTCTCAAGAAAAGGATCATTCCGAAGTATTTTTTGGAAAGCATGCATTTCTACTTGGAAGTTTGAAATTGTTCCTGAATAGTGTGTTGAATATTGCTACTAGTCTCATGAAGTTAAACTAGAAAGGAAAAGTTCCTGTGAACAACAACACATGAGATAATTAAGTACAACAAAGAAAAATAAAAAATAGGTGATAAAAAATTTAAATCTCTTACACAAAAATTGTGTAAATCTGGTAAGCGAGCAAATATTCAGTTGTTAATATTAAAAACAGGCGTTTTCTCATTCATGGTAAAGTTTCATCTAACTAATTTAATACTTTCCTAATTAGAATCTGCAACCATGACTAAAGCTGCATGAATCAGGTGAATAAAAAAAAATAAAAATAAATAAAAGCCAAAAAGACTCCACCAGGTTCATCAAAATGCCTACTATGGACATAGAAGTATAAAAAGATACATTTAGACTGTAGTACTTTGAGAGAATTTGAAAAAAAAAGGACATTTTAGTCAAAAAGGCCCTAACCTGAATAATTCAATTCACAGAGTATGGTGACATGTTATTGGACTATTCTGTTCAGGATAATTCTCAACTAACTTTACCTCCCCAGTGTGTGTGGCAGGTACCAAACTACATTTGCATTTTGTGAGTCCCTGGTCACGTGGCACAGACCAAGAATGGAGACTTGACTAAAATGGTGAAATTGTTCCTAGTTAAAAAATTGAAGAAACAGGAATGTCTTAATTTTTATGTTGCTATATTGGAGAAGTATAGACTGCAGTGGAGGAAGTTTGCTAACTCTGCTCTCTGCTTGGCAGGTACACTTGGTATTTGTAAAATACCAGGGACAGAAGAGAACAGTGGGGATCAAGACCAAACATCTTTGAATCTTTGTATTTCCAAGATTCATTCTTTTGATATCCGGTCTCCTTTCTCTTTGTTTCTGATTTGTACAGATTGACAGGGACTAATAAAGAAGAACTTGAGCTAATACCTTGGGGCAGTGTTTTAATACAGGGGGGAGCCTATTAACCAATGATTAACAGGAGGATTGCAATAGCCCTGATGCCAGTGAAGACAGGAGCAGCGGTGTACACTGTGTACAGGTTTTGGATTACTCATTTACTTTATAGATGAATTTCATTAACATGCCACTAGGTGGGTTGGGGAGATGCTCATTCAGTAAAGAGTCTGTCACAGTTAGAAGCCTCTGACTTGTAATCCCCAGCACCCATGTTTTAAAGGCTGATGTGCTCCTGCACGTCTATAATGTCAGTGTGCAGGATGGCAGAGCAGCAGGGCGTCAGAAGGGTAGGAGGATGTAGGTTCCTGGACTTCATTGTCCCTCCAAGACAGCCAGTTCAAACATCTCTGTGTTTGGTGAGAGTCTGTCTAAACATAAAAGGTAGAGAGCAATGTGCATTCAAGCACGTATTTACTGTATACACACAAGTTTACCACAAATTCACTCACAATGCTAGTGCATTTTGATTTAGCCTTTAAAACTATGATTTGTGTGTGCTTGTGCATGGGCACATGTGTGTGTATGTGTGTGTTTGTGTGTGTGTGTGTGTGTGTGTGATCTGGGAAATCAAAGCTCTGGCTGTCTATATGTAAAGAGGCAAACTAGTGTTTCTCTTGGCATTTCACATTCTGTTTTGTAATTAGACACTGCAAACAAATAATTTGGCAAGCGCCAGGTCTTCCCACAGGCTTGGGTCTTAGAAGCAAAATCAGCTCTGGATCCTGACTTCTCCGTCAGCATGCTCTGTTGAAACACTCACTGTGGGGTGTTTCTGAGACCTTCGGGTTGCTTTGTCTTGGTTCTCATGACCTCTTGCAGTCCTTTCAGGATTCTGTTTACACCAACAAACTGTGTGCCGAACAACAGCAATATGATTTACAGACACTCAGTGGTGAATATGCCCCATGGGATAAGAAGTTAAAAATCTCACAAGAAGTAACAAGGCAACCCTTGGCTGTGGCATTTAACAGAATTGGATTCAGTCTTTATTAGTAGTGTGACCCCACGGTTGTTCTTTAACCCTCTGATCCTCTTCTCTCTCGTTTCTAAATGGGAATGATAATATTCACATGATGTGGTTGCCAGGGGTATCACAAAGTAGCCTATGTAAAGTGTAGGGCATGGAGCCTGTCACATTAGAGACACAGACACAATGATGGCTGTTATTACTTGCTACAAGGAAATCCCTTAACACTCTGATTTTGAACTTAGTCACGTATATTGATGACCCAAATCCATTTGTACTCTGATGTACGCAGACACTTTCAAACTTTATTTCCAGAAGCACAGCTTCACTCAGGTAATAACTCAGCTAAAGAGATTTTTTTTTCCTGAATGAATTATGCTTCTGGTGTGCTAAATTATCTTGAGGCAGTCAACCGTAAAAATATGTTATGTATTTCTCTTGTGTAACTTGGGTGAAGGTAGAGTTTCTCAAAACTGGCTGCCCAGAATTTAATGGGACCCTCCACTGCATTTGATCCTGAGTCAAGCTGTATATAAAAAGAATAAACAGGGAGGCTGGGAGGGCTGCTAAAAGGAACAAAACGAAGCAATAAATAATAAGTGGGAAATTTACGGGGAAACTAAAACGAAGCTGCTAGAGAAAGTAATACGTGAAAGGAAAATGTTCTTTGTATGTGTCAAGTCCTAATATTACAAAACTTCACTCCACTGAAGTCTTTACTACTCACTGCTAAAATGTGGAGCAGATGTCTCTCTGACCTCTGTCTATGTGAACAGCAATGTCAGAGAGAGGAGAGTCATCAATCTCCACATTGCCTTAGAGGAGGTCCTTAGGAGTTTCTGAAAAGTGATTCTGTTATACAGAGGCTGTGTAAGATTATATCAGATTGAGAGAAAACACTATAGGTCATTGCTTTTTAAAACCAGCAGCTAGATACTACAACTTTTGCTTTCATTGTTTCTAATCTACTACAATATTAAACGGCATTACATTCTCCAATGTACTAAAGGATTTTCAAGATTGTCCATGTAAACTTGGGGAGAGAGTTCAGTGGTTCAGCATTTGTTTAGTAGGCATGAATCCCTAGGTTCAAACCCCCAAACCCACAAGGCAAAGAAATTAAGAAACAAAGAAAGGAAAGAAGTAAGGGAGGGAGGGAAGGAATGAGGGAGGGAGAGGGAGAAGGGGAGGGAGACAGGGGATGGGAGAGATAGAGAGACTAGCTCATCTTGCTTGTCAGTCACTTTGATTTAGAGGTCAAATGCTCATTGGAAGTCCCTGAAATTCTCAGTCTAAGACAGGGTAACGTTGTATACCACAGTGTTTCTATGTGGAACCCTTGTCTTTTCCAGTCATTGACCCTCATAGGTACTATTAGCAACAGAATGGGTTGCTATGCATCAGGACACCATCTGCTTGTCTGCCTCCCCCATTAAACAATGAGAAATTATGCTTCCTATTGCTTGTTGTTCCTTCGAGCCTTAGCCATGGCCATTGGCACTGTTCATTAGTGTATTAACTCACCATGCTGTCCCTGAATTGCTGCTGCCCTCTTTTCCAGGTCACTTCCCTCTGTGTCTTGCCATGCATTACAACAAATTGAATTTTGCAGCCAGAAAAACATGTGGTTTTACTCTTTGGCACATTGTCTCTAGTGGTTCTTCTTCTTCTTCTTTTTTCTTTTTAATGTGAGTTCAGCTCTTACTCTCACTCTAGTCTGGCATGGGCTGAGGAGAATGTTGTGTCAGGCTGGAGATACACAGCTACTGTGTATGTATTCAATCCTTTGCACCATGTGAACCAGATAGATATCTGAAATTGTAGCATTTGGGATATGAAGGCAAGAGAGTTAGACATTTGAGGGTAGCCTGGGTTATATAAGACTGGAAATATGATAGTATAATGCTGAAAATTTTGCACTTCTTTCAACTGTGCCCTAACAATTTGACACCTATACCCCAGGATATCTCATATATTTAAATTTATTTTTGTGGGGAGTCTTGTGGAAAAATTGGGGGAAGGATAAGAACTTCACAAGAAGAGCAACAGAGTCAAATAACCTGGGCCTAGGGGATCATGTGGATACTAAAGCACCAACTTAGAACTAAGCATGGACTGGACCTATGCCCCCTACATATATGTAGCCAATGAGCAGCTCAGTCTTCTAAGCAGTGGGTCCCTTAGTAAGGGGAGAAGGGGCTATCACTGCCATGGACTCTGTTGACTGCTTTTTGGTCACTTGTCCTGGCAGGGCTATTTCGCCAGGCCACAGAGGAAGAGGATCTACTCAGATCTGATGTGACTTGATGTGCTGGGGTGGGTTGAGGTACTTCCCTTTCTGAGGAGTAGGGGAGGGAGGATGGGGAAAAAGGGAGGGAGGATGGGGTCATGAGGAGAGGATGAAGGTGGCTATGATTGGTATGTAAAGTATATTAAAAAGATTTTTCAAGGGAAAAGAAAATATAATTATATATTTCCTCCCTCTCTTTAAGAAATGTGTGGAAGAGCTTTGACTGCAGAGAGAGAAGTGAGGTCAGTACAGGGGAGAGGAGGGAAGGAAGGATAAATAAACCTGAAGATGTTTGTAAGAACCATAGGAACATTATTTTATACTTCTTGCCTACATTTTGACATTAGTTGAACAAATGAATCACACATACAGGGCAACCACTGGAGATGGGTATGTCACAGGATAGCTCAGTACTCTCTAATCCTGGATCTTCTCAGCATGACTGGAGGTTTACCTGAGTCTGCATTATTTGTTAAAATCAAGTTTCTAGGTCCTTGACCTTAATAAAGTCCAGAAAGGGAGATGTTGTGAAGTACTGTGATCTTATTGCTTAACACTCTCTTTGCTATTTATATTTGCAGTCATTTGAGAACTACACCCTTAGGCTATAGGACAAGTACTAAGTGTCAGGGGCAGATGGCAGAAACAGAAGGCTATAATGTTAACACATCATGCAGGTAAAGGCCCCAAATAGACCATTCTGAAAGTTAGTAATTAGGGTAAAATGTCTCATAAATGTTTGTAAAAGTTATATGTGATTTATGCAGCAGTATAAAATATATTTCTTTTCAAAACTTATTTATTATTTATGAAGATGTGTGCTGTGTGCCTGTGTGGGCTCATGTGATACACACACACACACACACACACACACACACACACATACACACGTGAAGCCCAGAAGAATGAATCAGATACCCTGAAAGTGGAGTTATGTATAGTTACTATTCACAGTGTGCGTCTGAGAAATGAACCTGTGTTATCTGCAAGAGCAGTAAGTACTTTTAATCACTGGGCCATCTCTCCAGCCTTTATAAAATTTATTTCTCACTATGTGCCTTGTTCAAAAGGTTCAAAGTCCTTGCTATATTGAGGTAAAACCAGCATGCCTTAGGTTTCTGTTGTTGTGATAAAACATTGACCAGATGAACTTGAGGAGCCATTATTTATGCTGTGCGTTACAGTCCACATCCACAGGGAGGGGTCCAGAGACAAGGACTGAAGCAGAGGCCATGAAGAAATACTACTGACTGGCTTAGTCCTGATGGCTTGCTCAGCTTAGCTTTCGTATATAACCCAGGACCACCATCCCAGTGTTGGCCCCACCCACAGTGGGATAAGCCATCCTTCATCAATCATTAATCAATAAAATGCCATACAGACTTACCTCCAGGACAGTCTCTTGAAGGCTAATTCTCAATTTGATGCTCACTGTTCTCCAGTAACTCTAGTTTGTGCTGATAAACATTATTTAGCACCCAAGGCAAATCAAGTTAATTTCAAAGTGAATGACCACAGAGTCGTCAGACGGTCAGCACACTCAACTTCACAATTTTTTATTTTATGAAATTTGTTACATTTAAACTATTTCTTCCTTCCTGTTCCTACCTCCAACATCTATGCACTCTCCATTTGTTCTCTGTAATGGCCTCTTTTTTCTTAGTTGTTATTTCACACACACACACACACACACACACACACACACACAAATATAATATTTTTAGTTGGTATGGTGTTATCTATATGTATATGATCTCAATGCTGACTACATGGTACACTTTGACAGGAATTAACAGCTATCTAATAAGGAAGCTATACTTGGTGTTGGAAACAGCCAACTCTCTGGGGCTAGTGAGGTAAAATGGTGTCTAGTCTCAACTCGGATAGCTACAGCACAACTTCTGTACCTAAGGCACAGGATCATTTTAGAAGAGAGGGAAGAAAAAAACATAAAGGCCAGATGAACATGAAGTTTGTCAGGATATTGTGTCTCCCAGGATATTAGAGAGGCTAAACCCGTGAAGCCTCATCAACATGTTTGCCTAAATATAATCTGAACAAAGATGACACCGATGAAAATGTTAGTATGGAAGGGAGAAAGATTGTGGTGAGTTAACTCTAGACGAAGAACTATAGACAACTGAGAGAAATGGTCCTTCCTAGTGAAGAGTTCCTCAACTGGTAACCTCTTTTGTATGTCAAGACACAGAGGAATTATGGAAAATGGTAAAACACTGACACATTTAAAGCCACAGCTCAGGATGTATTCCACATAATCAGAATGGTACTCTATTTTAATATGTTCAACATGCACAATTCAAAAGTCGAATATTTTGAAGAGAAATCAGTACTGTGGATACTTCTTCCTTGTATCAGACATTCCCCAATTTATCACTCAGTTGTTGGGTTACTGACAACTACCTCAGTTCTAAGCATACTAAGGTAGTTTGCCAAGGAACAAATTATCTAAATTTTTTGTGTGTTATTCATTCCAATTTGGGATTCTAAGACATCATGAAGTGAATCTGTTTCTTCCTAGTTGAATTAAGTTCTCATGTTCTTCCTATCTCTTTCATCCTATTAAGGGCTTTTTGTTTGTTTGTTTTGGTTTGGTTTGAACATGGTGAATTGCTCTGCTAATCTACTTCTTAATCTAGAATGTGGCAATTTTGTACTACTTCTTTCAAAGTAGTCACAATATTTCTAACTTGAAGTCACCTTGACTTCCAGTTCTTTTGTTCAGAAGCATATATTTTAGGTTGGAAAATTGCTGACGACTTTCCTACAGAAAGAGATTATAAAGGACATCCCAACTCCCTAACTTGACTGCATAGATATGTTGAATACTATTTAAAGACTGAAATCTTAGCAGCAAGGAAAAGATAAATATAATTGTCAGGAGCAGTTGTTCTGTACGTGCCTGTTTTAATATCCAAATTTTAGAACTCTCCAACAAAATGATCAAGTATCTTTATACATATTTTATAGCTATGGAAACTATTATTGATAAACAGGTTTCAGCCAAATAATAGCCTAAAATAAAGTGTGATATCACCTCAAAGTTCTATCTGCATTTTGCTGTTGACATGTAAGTAACTCAGGAGGGATGCAGCTGTAGGAAGAAAAGCATTGACTCACTTTTAGCACTCCTTCTAGAGTACAAAGTTTCTGAAGTGGCATCACAAACATACACATTAAACTATTGGAAATGAAAACGTATACAAATGAGCAACTGCAATTAAAACTCATTTATAAAATGAGGAAGTGTGCTTCATATTGTTTCTTTGGGGGGGGCGTGGAATACAGGGTGGAGGAAAAAATATTCACCATAGAATTAGAAACTCTTTTAACTATTGTGCTCTCATAAAAATCTGGCTAAAGCCCAGGCTTTTGACCTCCTTTTAAAATGGGAATTGATTCCTGGAAAGAAACCAAGTACTTCCATAATAAAATCCATTGCTTTGTAGATGAATTCAATTATTGTCCTCAACTGAATATAAGAAGAAAAGATAAACTCGTGGCTAGGAACATGGTTTCATAGTTTCATAGAGTTTTGTTCATTGCAATCAAATGTTTTAATGGACTTCCCAATTAAATAGTCAGCTGCACAGACGTGCAGAATGGACCATGAATGAAACTGCTTCTTGGAATGTAGTCTGGGGCCAGATTTAGTTTATTCACACCTGTTCCCTTTTGTGTTGCTCTTACTATGATGGCTGTGTATCTTCTCTTAGTCCTCTTCCAAACACAGAGTCAGAAAAAAAAAAAAAAAAAAAGCTCTTTTCTACTTCTGAGTATTCCTCCTGGATTCTGGACAAAGGACAGTTAATCTGTGTCAATTTGCAGACAGTCGCCTGGGTTACTTCTCTCCTTGCCTTCTCTCTGCTAATAGTTGCTTGGACAGTAAGTGCTGCAGTAATGAGATTTTTCCTAGACAACCTGACTTGCTGGCAAGTCCCAAGGGCAGAGGCAGGGAGATTTTAATATTTTGGGTCTCCAGTATATGGCACCTTCTTGAATTTCAAAAAGTGATCTCACAAAAGCTAACATGATTAAGAATTACTTGGTCTTTATTATTATATAAACATTTTTATTCTAAAAACAGCTACACCTGGACTTAGAAATGAGGCAATAATAATCCTTGACAAACAATAAAAATCTGTGCAGAGGTGAGCAAATTATCATTGTGGTAGGCATGTGCTGGAGAGACTATTCAGGGTTATTACAAAAAGCAGAAAAGGGGGTGATAAGAATAGTTCAGACATGAGTCACAGTTGGCTTTTGATACTGTTCAAAGTTAATTTTGAAAAAATGGTTCAACTTTTATCCACCAGCACCTCTGTTATTTCTTTTTTCTAATATCCCTTTACACACACACACAAACATTCATGCAGGCATACATACACACACACACACATGCACACAAACATTCATGAAGGCACACATGCACACGCATGCATTCAGGCACACTTGCACACACACACATGCACATGCACATGTATGACTGCACACATACATGCACACACACACACACATACACACACACAACACATGATTCCAAAGAAAGATTTGAGAAAAATGAAGAAGAAGAAGAAGAAGAAGAAGAAGAAGAAGAAGAAGAAGAAGAAGAAGAAAGAAAGAATCAGAGAATTAAAAATGACTAAACAAGTCTCTTCTTGGTAGCCTACTATCCTTCCTCTGAGTGCCACCAGGCCTCACCATCCAGGGGACATAGTCAAATATGGGGCACCAGAGTTCATGTGAAAGTCAGACCCCATCTCCACTCAATTGTGGAGAATTTCCTGTCCATTGGCTAGATCTGGGTAGGGGTTTGAAGTTTACTGCACATATTGTCCTTGGCTGGTGCCATAGTTTGACTTGATACCCTATGAGCATATACAGGGGGAGGAGGTTCCCCTCAGTCACAGTCATATGGGATGGGAGTAAGAGGAAAATGGGAGGGAGGGAGGAATGGGAGGATACAAGAGATGGGATAACAATTGAGATGTAATATGAATAAATTAATAAAATATATTAAAAAATAATAAAAATAACTAAACAATATTCTGGGTAGTGTTACTATAAGAGTTCTGTGTCTATGTCACACTTTTTCTACTAACCCTATTATAATCTCTCTAGCATATGCCTGCCATCATGATGATTCACTCATGTCTGCACACATTTTTATTGACAATGTCTCTCCCTCTCCTCACCTTTATGTACCTCTTGAGCTCAAATATAGAGGCCAGTTGAGCACACCAGGAGTCTTCTACTGTTCTTCACTATATGTCTTTGAAACAAGATCTCTCAACCACCTCGAAGCTTGCCCTATCAGGCAGGCTGACTGGTGACCTCCTGGGAAGCAACTGCCTTCTCCCTCCCTGTGCTGACATTACTGGCACACATGGCCATGCTCACTGATGTGGGCACCCTAGACTAGAATCACATTCTTGTGCTTTGACAGGACACACTCTTACATAATGAGCCATCTCTCCAGCTCTCTTCTTCTACTTCTTCTTCTTCTTCTTCTTCTTCTTCTTCTTCTTCTTCTTCTTCTTCTTCTTTTTCTTCTTCTTCATCATCATCATCTACATTATGGGTATTGAAGAGAACACTATATATCATGGGAAAAACAATAAAATGTAAACTTTATAATGCTACATGTATTTTTCCTATAGTCTGCTATCTTGTCCATACATTGTCCTTTGGCTGCCTGTATCAGTCTGGCAATGATAGAAACCCACACAGAGGACCTTCACGCTTTCACCTTCAGAAGCACTAGCCCGAGACAAATTAGCACAGCAGGAAGGGAGAGGTTCTCTGTGTGACTCAAGAGGAAAAACATACATTATATCTCTGTAATCTGCTGAAGCACATTTGACTTAATTCCCATGTTGATTTTTTGTTTTGACAAGATAGATGGCAAGGGAAACACAATTGTATAAGTTTGCACATCTATTCCCCATTTTCAAGGCACGGATGGCGAAATTTTCCCCAACTGATGACATAAAGTGTGCTGTCACTCTCTTCCTGTGGATGCAAGTGTTGGAAATCAGGACCTCTATATGCCAATTGGAAACCCATTAGCTCAGCAGCTGTACAAGAATTTTGAGATGTCAAGGGCAAAGAACTCTAGCTCAGCCCCCCTGATTTGCTATTTTTACTGATATGACGAGACACATGAACACAGGGGTTTGATTTTTAAAAATCACCCTTCAGCCCCAGATGTAATGAAACCTTACAAGAGAGGGAGGTATCTGTCACTTTCCCTAGCTGCTTCTGCTACCTGCTACCTCTGGGTGAGCATTCAGAGGCCTGTGCCTGCAGCCTGCGGTGGTAACAGTATATACACACGTAGCAAATGTCTTTATGTCCACATGCCTCCTCCCACCCACCTTTTATAGTTTGTTAACGAAACGCACACAGTGATAATTGCACAATTCCTCCTTCACAAACACCACTTCTTAAGTTACAACCGTTTTTTCTAGAAATGGATCAATAGCCACTTTAAAACCTTTCTGATAAATATATTGCTGCGCTGCATCCAGCGTGGATAGCTCTCCTCAACAGGGCATATGTGGAAGCCAACCTTGCGTCGTGGTCCCGGCCTGTGTTATTGTGCTCAAGCTCTTCGTCTCAAAACTTCCTGATGACCTGCAGCAGCTGCTCATACTTCCCAGGGCCCTCGTCCATCAGTGTGTGGATCTGGTTGTGGTGGTGATGGGCAAAAGGCTCTTCTACAATCACCAGGCGGGCTATTGCTCCTTCCTTCCCCAGCAAGGCAGTTCCTGACCAAGAGCTAAGCCTGCCGTGTTCCACAAGGGCATCAACATCATAGGTTGGACCCTGAACACAACCAACAAACTCGTTGAAGCTTCTCAAATGATTCTTCTCTTGATCCCACATTTTCTAAATGACAGGACCAACACTGGTCTGGCCTAGCACAGTCATTTGCCCTGAATAGATTCGCTTTGCTACATATTCAGCAGGGTGCTCTACCCAAATTATTCGATCCACAAGCTGCCTGGTAAATAATTTTCTAAGGTCATTCCTGAACTGTGAAACCTGATGATGCCTATTCCATAAGCTGAGAGGGGCCTCGTGACACCAATGCTCAGGAGCCAAATGGAAGCAGTGGGTATCACTCCCATGATGCTCAGCGCTGGAGACAATGCAGCCACGGCCCAAGCATCTGGGCCAATCCCACATGTCTTACTTGATCTGTTTATAAGATTTTCATGACAATTTTGACAATGAAAAAAAAAATGGCACGAGCTTCATTGTTCCAGTTAAATTTTCATAAACATTCTCCTTGTTTGAATAAAAGTAAAATATGATTATCATTCAGTGAATCTTGAATCAAAGAAAAAGTAAAACAAGATTCAAAGTAGCCAATTATAGTTTTATATTTAGAACAATTATTTCACCCTTTTTGCCCCTTTTGAACTAAGGTGAGGCTCAGGAATAGTGGATTTGCCTAATATGACCAAGACCATGAATTACGTCACTAACACAAAGTCACCCTAAATTCCAAAGAAACAAAAGTACAATAGCCAACCCCAGACTAAATTAAATCTCAGACAGTCATGGTGAAGCAAGGAAGCCCCCCACCTTCACCCACAGAGCAAGTCATTGCCTTTATTTATAAACCTTGGGCAGTGGGAAGGGATTTTGAGTGTTAATGTGTCTGATTTGCTAGGGTGCCAGGACCCTTAATCTATATACAGTGGTACAGTACCCCCTTTACATGCAGTAAACTGGAGGCCATATCATAAGAAGGAGAAAGCAGGACATAATTACCCTATGGGTGATAGGATAACTTCTAGGTGTGATTTAAGGTCACTTGCTGGAGGATAGGATCTCTTGTGCATGTTGAACAAGTTCCTTATTAGGAAAGAGTCAGACCTATAGTTTTCCTCAAGGGCTATGTGACACTCCTTACAAGATCTGGAGTGGGAATTCTTCTGAGAATAGGGAGTCCACCGCCATAGACTGAGTGCAAAAAAGCTTTCAGGAGAAGTCAGACTTCGACTTTATCTAGCAGAGTTCCATAACACAAGAAACATTTTCAAAAAATATCATAGATGAAAAGTTCCCTTTCATGAGGTCCCATTTATTAGTTGTTGATCTTAGAGCCCGAGCTGTTAGTTCCTAACTCACAAATATGTCTGCCATATATATTGGGCCAGAAGGCTGAAGATGATGCTCCAATGTTATAGAGAGTTTTGGGTGACTGTTCAGGTAGCAAACTGTCTCTGTCATCTTTACATTTTGGAAGCTGCTAACCTGCACTTCCAGTCTATTCAGATAATTAATTTTATTCCTTTTCAAGTCTCTGATGAGGTTGAAGTTTGCTTTAACAATTAAGATTAGTTGTGTAGGGGTTAAGATGTTTTTAGGTCTAGATATATGTTTTAAGTTGATAAAGATGAGATATGATGGATGTTGATTTACATTCAGAATTTTAGACTCACCAAGATAGGAAAGATGTTTTCTTCAAGGTTGCCAAATACAAATAGGCAAAACACTAAGTATGTAACATTTCTATAATTCCTGATTGTTTCATGGTTCTTCTTGCTGTAGCTAGTTTATTGTATAGATGTGTAATAATATAAATGTATATGTAAAAAATAAAATATTAAAATAAAAAATTTAAAAATTCCCAAACTAATAGAATAAAAGATGTCTATCAAGGTACATGAGGAATGAATATAAGACACCAAATAGACAGAACCAGATGAGAAACACATAATAGTCCCCAACACATAATAAAGTACTAAATTCATAGAATAGACATTGAAAGTATCCAGAGAGAAACTTAAAGTAACAGATAAAGGCAAGCACATTAGAATAACTCTCGACTTTTCAACGGAAACTTTGAAAGTCAAAAAAGCCAAGATCGACATTTGACAAGGGGAAAGGGCGAGTGAGTGGGTGGGTATAAGGGTAGGATTGGGAGGAGAGAAGGGAGACAGCTTCGGCTTCGATCAGGCTGTAAAGCGAATGAATAAATAAATAAATGGAAAAATTAGGAAAGATCAGAAAAAATCCAAACAGCTAGTATGCCCAACAAAAATTATGAATTGATGGAGAAAAACAAAACATCCCATTATAAACACAAATAGAAAGAATTTATATCTACTAAGCCACCTCTACAAAAAACACTAGAAGGACTATTTCAGTCTGAAAAGAATATTAGACACACCTAAGAAAGCAAATGAAATATAAAATTCTCAAACAGTTATCAGTTAAAAGAAGTCTAAGAAAATAACACGCCCCCCCACACACACCATGGGGGCCAGGTGAGGATAAAAATTAATGATCATTGTTTCAGTAACAGTTATCAACATTAAGAGCCTCAATTTCACCAATAAAAAGAAACAGACTAACAGTGGATTAGAAATCATGCTCCAAAGCAGTGATGAATGCCTTTAATCCCAGCACTTGGGAGGCAGAGGCAATTTGATTTCTGTGAGTTTGAGGTCAGCCTGGTCTACAAAGTGAGTCCAGGACAGCCAGTACTACAAGAGAAAGCCTGTCTCAAAAAACCAAAACCCAAAACCAAAACCAAAAACAAAAACAAGCCAACAACAACAACAACAAAAACAAAAAAGCAACAAATCATGATTCATCATTTTACTGCTTCCAAAAACCTAATTTACCACCAATGATATGCTCCACCTTAGGAGAAAAGGATGGAAAAAGTCACTTCAAGCAAATGGAACCAAGAAAATATCAGGCATAGCTACTCCAATATTTGACAAAATAGAGTTCAAACCAAAATTACCATAAGAAATAAGGAAGCCTATTTCATACTAATTAAAGTTAAAATCCACAAAAAGGACATATCTCTAAACATTTACTCACCAAATACAAAGGTACCTAGTTTCAAAAAGAAGCACGATTAGATCTAAAATCACAGATTGCCCAAGACACAGTGCTGTTGAATGACTTCCAGGATCATTCTTTCTAACAGAAAAGTCATCCAGACCAAAACTAAATAGAGATGTTCTGGTGTTAAATGGCCAGGGAACCCAAATGACTATAATATGTCATCCATGTCACCACACTGCATGATATACGTTCCTCTCAGCACCGACCAAAGTCCCTCCAAGATCCAATATGTACTCGGACATGAGAAAGACTCACAAGTTTAGGAAAAGCGAAGGGATGGCTGGCACTATCTTACCATAGAAGACAAAACAAACAAACAAACACATATTAATATAAATGGCAACAAAAACTTTAGCCAATACACAAACTCATGGAAATTAGATAATACACTGCTAAAAGAATACTGTGTCAAGGAGAAAAATCTAGAAGAGAATTGTAAGCTCCTAGAAGACAATGAAAATTTAATCACCCAAATCTATGAGACACAGTGAAAGTTGTTCTAAAAGGAAAAACCTAAGTCTGCTTACATTTTAAGACAGACAAAACAAAACAAAACAACAAAACCTTGAGAGATCTCGTATGACTTAATGAAACCAGGAACAAACAAGATCTAAGACAGCATCTAAAAGCAAACAACATCTAAAAATAAAGTAGGTGAGAAAAGACAGTCAAAACAAGAGCTGAAACTAATAAATCAGAACAGAACAAAATAATGCAAAGAACCAGTGAAACAAAGAATTGGTTATTTGAAAAAAGGTTTTTAAAATCTTATCACTTGAAAGGGATGGGGGGGGGGAGGAAAGGATCCACCTTAATAATATCAGAAATGAATGATTATTATACAGTCTGAGGAAATTTTAAAAACATTTATTGTACTAACCATAAAAAAATGTATAAACACACATATGATTTACCAAAATTAATTAAGACAAGATTAAGTAAATAATTTACAGATACTCATAACAATCAATGAGGTAAAAATGTAATTAAAAAGTCTCCTAACTAACAAAATCTTAGAGGTAGATAGATACAGGGCCAAATTCTATACACATACAAAGAAGAATTAACACCAAACCATCTCAAAACTTCTGGAAAATAGAAAAGGAAGGAACAATTCCAATATCTTTTTATGGATCTAGCGTTATCCTGATATCAAAACCAGACAAAAATTAAACAAAGAAAAGTATAGGTCAGCCTCTTTGATCAACATAGACAGAAAAGCTCTAAATAAAATACTTGTAAACTGAATTAAAAAGATTATCTAACACAATCAAATCGACTTCATCTCAGAGATCAGAGGATGGTATAAAATTTGCAAATCATTTTCTACCAATGAGAATAAAGGACAGAAGCTGCATGGTTATCTCCTTAGATGTGAAAAAGGCCTATGACACAGGTCAGAATTGCTCTCTGATCAGTTCTGGAGAATGTATGGATACAGGACCCATATCTTAACATAATAAAGATGATATAAAAAATTCTGCTGATTTAGAGTCCCAATAGGATGCCTTCCCCTCTGTCCCAGTTTCCTGGTAAGTGAAGGCTTTCGTGGGACATGCCCCTTGGGCTAGTATGCAGATATAAGTGAGTATATACCATTTGATACTTTCTGCTTCTGGGTTAACTCACTCATTATGATCATTTCTAGCTCAATCCATTTATCCACAAATTTCGGGAATTCCTTGTTTTTAATAGCTGAGTAGTATTCCATAGTGTATATGTACCACAGTTTCTTTATCCACTCTTCTACTGAGGGACACTTAGGCTGTTTCCATGTTCTGGCTATTATGAATAAGGCTGCTATGAACATGGTTGAGCAAATTTTCTTGTTGTGTGCTGGAGCATCTTCTGGGTATATTCCAAGGAGTGGAATAGCTGGGTCTTGAGGAAGCCCTATTCCCATTTTTCTGAGATAGCACCAGATAGATTTCCAAAGTGGCTGTACTAGCCAATGTACTAGCCAGATCTAGCCAATGGTCAGAATATTCTCCACAGTTGAGTGGAGAGTGTGATACGACTTTCTCACGTACTCTGGTGCCTCACATTTGACCATGTCCCCTGGAGGGGGAGACCTGGTGGCACTCAGAGGAAGGACAGCAAGTAGCCAAGAAGAGACTTGATACCCTATGAGAATATATAGGGGGACGTAATCCCCCTCAGGAACAGTCATAGGGGAGGGGAATAATGGGAAAATGGGGGGGGGAATGGGAGGATACAAGGGATGGGATAAACATTGAGATGTAACAAGAATAAATTAATAAAAATATAAAAAAAAATCTGCTGATACCATAATTTTAAACAGAGAAAAACTAAAATAATTTCCAGTAAGATCAGGACCAAGATAAGGACATCTACTCTCTGTTTCTTTTCAATGAAGAGTTTGAAGTGTTAGCTAGAACAGCAAGACAAGTAAAGATGTATAAATGATAAAAGAAGCAAAAGCATTATTCTTTCCAGATGACATGACTTTATACAAAAATGACACTAAGCATTCCACTAGAAAACTATTAAAACACATACACACCTAACAAAACAAAACGAACAAAACCCTTGAACACTCAGGAAATAAACAGCCCAGTTAAAACTTGCAACAAGGAACTAACAGAGATTTCTCAAAAGATGAAATTAAAATGCCTAAGAAATTTCTAAGGGTTCCGTTCTCTCCACATCTTTTCCAATATTTGTTGTCAGTTTTGACAATAGCCATTCTAACTGACGTGAAGAAGAATCTCAAAGCAGTTTTAATTTCCATTACTCTGATGTCAAGTGGTACTGAACACTTTTCAAAATAGTTATTGGCCATTTGTATCTCTTTTATCAACAAATGACTATTCAATTGATTACCCAATTTATTAATTGGCAGTTTTATTTCTTGTATTTAATTTCTGGAGGTCTTTGAAAATTCTGAATATTTGGCCCCTGTCTAAAGTGTAACTGGTAAAGATTTTTTTCCCATTATACAGACATCTGTTTGTCCCACCAATTATTTCTCTTGCTGTACAGAAACTTTTTATTTTTATATTGACCCATCTGTTGATACTGGTATGTACCTACCACCATTATTCTGCCTAATGGAGTAGTATAAATCATTCCCACTGACATATTGTTATAAACATAAATTAGGCATCTCCTTACCCTCACCAGAGCCCTGTTTTCACCCAGTAAATGGCTTATCACAGACAGACACAGCTGGCCAATGTGCACAGAACAAAAGACTGAGAAGTACTTGCTCCTATATCATACCATTCTGCAAGGATCAGGAATCATTATGTAAGAGGTGGCAACAGTAATGGAAGAGCCAGAGGTGGAAGACAAGAAAAATATTTTTAGGACAAAACTAGGCAAATGAACATATGAACTCACAGCAATTGCAATTGCATGCGGGAGAACTGTGCAATCTCAAGCCAGACAAAATCAGAGCACGGATGGGGAACAGGAGCATAAAGCCCCAATCCTAGCTGAGGAACCACTGGCAAATGACAGCCATTGTGAGAATGAAAGACGGTATCGTGTCCTTGACCCCTGACCAGTCTACTACTGTTCAAGAGGGCAATACAAATCAGACGCAATAGGTTTTAACAAGGCAAGGAGAGGGAAGGAACTTGAGTTTTGGATGGTTTGAAGGTAGGAGTGGATTTTGGTGAAGGTGAATATCCACAACATATATTGTATGAAATTCTTAAAGAATTATTAAAATGCTACTTTTAAAGTATGTGGCTGGGTAAATATAAGGGATGCAATTAGAAATTGAAATAACTCATGAAAAAATGTAATATATTAGCTTTACAGTAATTCTTCTGGAAAATGAGACTTACCATACAGCAAGCTTACCCAATGTCAACATCTTTTATAATAATGATGAAGATTTAAATAAGTTAAAATGTCTTACTCCACTTGTAGCTCCAAGTGATATGCACTGTTTTACTTCTATAATCTCACTTCCTGTGTCAGCTGAACTGGCTCCCAGCCTTGGTTAAAAACACAGTTACAAAACAACATCCTAGCCCATTTTTCTGCTTCTGTAAACCATAGACTATTGTAATCCGACTCCTAATCCACTAATAACAGAAGATATTTTTAAAATGTATTACAACTTACAAATGTTATAAAAAACTGTAGATCAGCTCCTAGTTGTCTCCAGAACACGATACTGAATCCAATCTAATAAAGATGAGTTTTCTAACTCTACAAATGTGTTCTTAATATTTGAATCATTGAGTTTTGTAGCATTTCTGGCATTTTCTATAACAATACTAATGGCACACTTGCCAATACTTAGAGAAGTTAACCACAGATTTCATTTGAATTTCACATGGTTTACATATTTTTGTTTGTCTGCTTGTTTGTTTTAAGAGTCAGTAGGGAACACAGTATTTCATTTAGCATCCAGATAGTTTTAATCTATGACATCCATTGTCAATTATAATCTTTCATCATGTCATGTGTTAATATAAAGTTGAGCTCTCTCCTCATAAATGTCAGATTTCCAATTCTCCTTTTGTCTTTATCTGACACTCTTACAACAGAATGCGAGGTCATGAGGCTTTCTACAAGCCTGTAGAATGAACAAGAAAAACACTTATTAGTGAAAAATAAGAAGGCTGGAAACCTTGAACTGATTGAAAAGTGCTCCCAAGTTTGACTTCTGTTGACATACATTTAAAATCTGTTTTTATTTTGGGTCTCTTAAATCTCTTTCTCTCTACCCCAATCCCTTCCAACATGCCAATAGCAGGTACGGAAGAAAAAAGTTTAATGAAGAGAGAGGGTGTAGTCTTCCTTAGCTGTCTCCTACTGTTTATAATCTTAATGTTCTTTGGAGGAAAGTCTATTCCTCCTTTCAGGATATCTCTGACTCCTCACACTGAATCGACAGCAACCAAGAGCAGCTCTGGGAAGCGCCAGCCACCTTCTTCTTTCTCAGAGCCCCCAGTCTCTCTTTGGGGCTGGCTTTTATCCCTACTGACAAAGACCATGCCCCTGCACAAAATAATTTTCAGCTGGACAAATTACATGCCCTCTCAGGATGTAATTATCAGCTGTGGACAAACTGGAGCAGCCCCCAACTCCCACACCTGGGATTAAAACAAAAACATGTTTACTTGTAAACCAAAACTTCAGCCCCAGACTTCATTGTAGACAAATGCTCACACCCCTAAGTAAAAACTAGAGATGCTAATGAGACATACAAACATAAAACTGTGTGCAAAGCTCCAAGTTATAGAGTATGCGTAGGACGGAACACAGTATGCAAAGATGTGAGTGCCTTCATCATCTGCCATAGTAGCCTCATCATCCATGCGGCTTTGCGGTTAATCTTCTTTCCTCTGACCTAGCCAGGTTCCTCTCATGGCATTGCAACTTTTAAAATATATTGTCCTGTGTCTGCTACTATCCTCATGTTCCTGTCTAGTTATGTTTTCCAGGACACAAGATACTCAAGCCAACCAGACATCTGCTCCACTTCAAAAATGTCCTGCTATCTAACCTGTCTAGGCCTTGATATAATCTAAAATTAACTTGGTATAGTCTAAATATAACTAAAAACAACAACTGAGGCAACTCATTAGTTGTTGCACTATCCCAAACATGGAAACAAATTTGTCATTTAATGATTGTTAATATTCACTGTGTCCGGCTAAAAAGGAGAAATAGAATACGGATGACCTAGGTTTGAAGCTATGACGTAAGAGCGGCAAAGCACTTATGCTTCAAGTAAATAGTGTGTGTGTGTGTGTGTGTGTGTGTGTGTGTGTGTGTGTGTGTGTGTGTGTAAATCTCTAAAGGAAAAAGCTTTCATCTCTGCACGTTGAGGAGTGGGTAGGACTTGTGTAGGTGAGAGAAGGATTAAGACGTTTTATGTGTTCTTAAGAAAGAGTACAAAGCATATCTGAAGAGGAGGAAGATTTGGTTGGCATAACAGCACAATTGTGTAAATGAGTATGTAGGGGATGGCAGAAAAAGTAAGACGTGGAGTCTCCTTGGAATCACAGCAGTAGCAAAAGGACTTGTCATAATTCTAGAGGCAGTAGGTGACACACTAATATTTTTGAGCTCAGAAATTTGTCGTGAGATAGGTCATTTCAGAAAACCGTTAACTCTCATTAATGGTATGCATCTAAAGTGCATGGATATATAGACAAATACTGCATTAACTCTCATTATTGGCACACATCTAATTTTTTTAGATGTGTGAACAAGTGCAACATTAACTCTCACTAATGGCACATATCTAAAGTACCTGGACATTTGGGCCAGTACTGAATTTCTACTCAAGTACTTATTCTTTTTTTTTTTTTGCTTTAAAAAGTAATCTTTAAGTCTTATAAAAATAATTACAGGGAGAATTTCTGCATCTGTTTTGATTTATAACCTATACATACAGTTAACCAATAATAGAGTAAATATCAGCACCAATGTTTAAAACACAGATACTCTGTTCCGTCCTAATGGATAATGAAGATAGCACTGTATGCTCCCAGTGGTAAGAAACAGAAGGCCATGCACATTCTCTAAGGTACTCCAGTGTGTGTGTGTGTGTGTGTGTGTGTGTGTGTGTCCATGGCCATCTTCTATGCTCACTCACTAAGCGTCCACTCCGGGTAGGACATGTACACTGTCCGATTGGTTACTGTGAGAGGCTTGTTTCCATTAGCAGTTACTGAGGATGGGTTAGTTTCTAGTTGTTTTCTATCATTTTACCCCTAGGTTATTTTTAATGGCTGAGCTCTTCCTGTGCCTTTATTTTAGACTTTTGTCCCTCCACCACTACATTCTGAACTTCAAGTTCAGTATAATTTGCCACAGAATTCTGCTCATTATAATCAATTGGAAAGTAATAACATGGATGGCTTCCAAAGTATAAATATCAAATATCAAAAGGTTGTTTGAATTATACTCACTTACTTTGGTTATTAGTATTACTAACATTACCAAAAATAGTACTAGTCAAACATTTAGAGTTAGAGATTTATTTCCCTAGTAGACAGTTTGCCTTCCATGCGTATTGGCCTGAGGTTTACTCCTAGCGGTAACAATTGAAATTAGTGCTTGGAATAAGGAAGATACCCTGTTCTTTACTTTAGCATGTATGACAGTGATGTGTATACAAGCACCACATATTTAAATCTGATTTGGTAAGATATGTTCATTTAGGTTGAAATAAATGTGTTTGATTGGTATATTACTTTTACTAAAGGATAGCTGTAGATATTTTATTCCTATGTAAAGCTGGATAAACTCAAGTATTTAAAAATAAAAACATATAAAACATTAAGAGAAGATTTTAAGGAGAATGCTCTGGATTTAAGACTTACATAACATTAACATTTCAACAGGTTCCAGCTCTTTTTATACCATTATTTATGTGTCAAACAGAAATGATAATTCATAATACTGGCTTCTCAGATTTAGTAAAAGGGTCAAATGTTTCCATAGCTCCTGGGAGATAAAAATCCAAATTTTAATGTGGAAATACTCTGAAACATGAAACTGATTACAAACATCAGTCCTTACTTTTTAATCTTACTCCAACATGCTAGGTTTCTAATATTTTAGGGTCAAGGGACTGGAATAATTCAGATCTGTGAATTTATTTTTTTATCAAAACAGTTTAAACTTTATTCTTGTCAGCTTTTCATTTGTATTATGAAACAAGAAAACAGGTAGTGTGCCTATTAAACTTGCCTGTGATCTATCCTCATATTTGTCTTTAAATAAAGTTGTCATATCATGAAATAATGAAAGGCATAGCACGAAAGGAAAGGAGTGAAACTAAAAAAGTTGTTCATCCTAAATATGTGCTCTCCAGCTTCACCCATTAGTCTGACTGCAGCTCTCTCTATCCCCTCGGCTCAAAGCATATCCTTCTTTGATGTCTCATGAACATTCTGTGGTGTGATAAGGAATTATATATGAAGTACCAAGTTCGACCCAGAAACTGGATTGAAGAGTCAGTCCCTTTTAAAAAGTATACGTCTGAAGATAGAGATCCCAGAGTGAGGCAGTTAGTTGGCTTCAGTTCCCAGAAGTTCAAATCTAATGATTATCAGGGAAAGCCAGAGCTGAGAAATAGATTTAGAGACCCTCGCAGTTTGGGTGAAGTTTTTTTTTTTCAAATGAATAAATGATTAAAATGGCTCTATGAAAAATCACACGCAAAAGGGTGAAATATAATGACTATCAGATCTGCTAAAAGGAAAAAGCTTTTAAACTAATCGATCTTTTCCACAACAATTCATGTCACAGCCTTTTACGATGATCCCATCTAAATGGGAAAGTGACAAAGAAATATATATCTAATATGCTTGCTCAATGGATAGATTTTTCAGTACTCAAGGAAAACACATTTGAGAGCTTCAATTTTTAAAGGAGAACACACATTAGATTTCTGTGAGTGATCATATGTTTAGTATCACATTACCCTTGATATTGCTACAGTTTAGAAGGTAGGAAATTGAGACGAGACTTTGTTCTTCAGACCTCATAGGCAATTGGATGGCAGTTGTGATTCAGCCTCCTGTGATTCAGCGATGACATTCCTCAAAAGACTCTTAATGTGGCACATTAATGCCCCTCATCTATCTGTTTCATGCCCATATCACAAGGGTTAGCTAATAAGACCGACTTACTTTGCAAATGCAGAGTGCACAACAGAAGTCAGAGGGAAGCTGAAGAAAACAGAGAGGCCATCCTGGATTTTCAGTGAGCTGTGTATTTCAGGAACTTTGCCTTGTCCTTTATGAAGAACGAAACTCCCGCTGCTACATTTTAAAAATATGTCCATAGACATGAGAAATGGGTGCCATATGGATAATTTCTAGCATTAAAATGTTTATAATTGATTTTCAAGATATCCTATGCTTATGCATCATGCTTTACAGGACTCACAAATCCTTCTTTCTACTCTGCCCTTTGTGGTGTGGTATAGATTATGTCATGATGACAGAAGAAAAATATTCTTCAACTAGCCATGAAACCAAGGTGTTTAATTACACTACATGTTTCCACTGGCATATGAGGCAAAGAATCCCAGCTACAGTAAGAAAGATAAGGTCCAAGGGAGAGAGTCATTTATTCCATCTTGGTTTAATATTCAGCAGCAGTCAGGCCTGTTTCACTTGTCAGGAAGACTAATTAGAGGCAATGGTGACGGGAGGTTTTGTGATGCCAAGTTTTGTCCTTTAAGAACTGAATTAACTCAAAATCATTCCCCATACTCGGCAAAATGGAATGTTTTCACGATGTCTTAGCAAAGTGTCAGCTGGAATCATTTCTTTCACACTGACATTATAGTTAAAATGTAAGGTAGACAGTCGAGTGCAGAGTGGAGAACTTATCTGGGATAATGCAGAGAAATCAAACTGCTGTGGGCATTCATCAGTTTGGACTGACATAATAGCGCAGAACTGATAGCTTACCGAGTTTTAGAGACTAGGAGTCTGTGATAAATGTTCGAGGAGATGTGATTTCTGGTGATGATTTTCTCTCTTCCCTGCAAATTGCCACTTTCTCAATTCAACCTCACACAGAATCCCCATCATGTTTTCAGAGATAGTCATCTCTGAAGTCTCTTCGCCTTCCTATCAGGAGATTTGCTCTGTCTGATTAGATTCCCAACTGTAATAATCTCTAACACTAACTACTCGTATTCAAAGCCCTATCTCCAGATGAAGTCATGCAGAGGGGTAAGGCAAAGGCAGTTTCTTTAGCATGAAAATTTGAGGGAACACAGTTCAGTTTATGACATCTTCCCTTAGTGAGACTCAGACCCTCTCACTTCCTGTTCCACAGCATAAGCAGAAGCATCATCATATCCCTGTCTACTTCATATGTGGGATAATAAACATAAATTATTCCTTTTGTATTTCTTTCCATATACAGTATCGCCATGTGAAGATTAAGAACTGGATTAAATTAATTCATATTTACAGAAATGGAGTGCTTTTATTATGATGTAGCTATGTATCAGATGGAATCGCCTCCTTCCAGCAGACCCAATAGTTACAAACCAAAATAGACAGTGAAATGTTCAATGGACTTAAGACACCATGCTCTGTCTAATAAAAAAGGAGATCTTGAGAGTTACGAACATGCTCCTTTTCTTTCCTGGCATCAGTCTTATAGTTGTCTGGAAAAACTGAGTGATAGGACTTCTTAATCCAAGAAGCAACAGAAACACCCAGTTTCTTGGGATTTAACAAAGAGAAAATCAGTTCAGTGTGTAATTTTCAGACAAAAAAGTAATTATTTTAAATGTAAAATCAGCTTTCTACAACCCTTGATGTTGAGCTTTCTAGAATCTAGAACCCACTTTTATGCTGAAAAGGAGTAGCAGCATAGTGCCCGCCCAAAGTTAAAGGTGGAAACTAGGGTTGTATTGGTTTTAAAGATAAATTATATGATCTAATGATCCAGTGAAGAAGTTAGCCTTGTGTGATGGTCAGGACCTGATTTGTAAAAACTCTCTCGAGTAACAGAACTAAATATACATACATACATACATACATACATACATACATACATACATATTGGCTTACATGGTTTGGCTTGGGTAGTTCAGTAGTATCTTTCTCACACAAAGGATGAGATTCTACTAGTCACTCAGTATATAAGGCTATACTTCAGTATCTGAGCAGTCCCAAAGGAGGTGAAGTCCTGATGGCCAACTCAGGGAGAACCTGGGTTCTTATGTTGGCAAAGGAGCACAGCAGTGGCAGTAAGAGCAAATAGTCTAAGCAGTGAGACAGAAGGCAAGCTGGCAAAACCCAGCAGCCTTCCTTGTCCCTTCTCCTCTATGTGGGCTGCCACCTGAAGAAGCTGCCCACATTTGTGCCAAGTCTTCCAACTTTAAATAATCTGACCTAGAAAATTCCTCACCAGAGTGCTCAGTGCCTTGTCTTTTATTTGATTCCAAATCTTGTCATTCTGACCATCAGATTAAATACCATGGTGTTCACTGTTGGTGTCATAGTCAACAATTCTTTATTGGTTCTACTAAAGAGCAGAGAGAATTATTTGCATGAAAAGAATAGCAAATGCCCTCTTCCCAGGTAGTCATTTGGGTGGAGAAAATATTGGCATGAGATTCTTCCAAGTGCATCTTAAAGGAACATACACTCTAAGAAGCTACACTTAATAAGCATTGGCCCCATTAGTTTCTCTGGTGGTGCTTAGTTTCAGAAAACAATCGTCTGTCACATTCAATTAATTTCAGAATTTTAATTGCTCTGTTTACCTATTTTGTAATTATTAAAATTACAAAGACATTCAGTTTGTGCAGTTTAATAATACACAAAAAAAGAATTTTATACTAAGTTTTTATTTGTACATTTAGTGAGCTACAATTGTTCGACACATACAAAACATAAAGATGAGTTAAATATCACCAGTTTTAGCTTACTTTGACTTTTTCATTATGTGAAAGGAGTTACTCATCCAGAGACTGATTTAAAACTTCACTGCCCTCCTCTCAAGAGAGGAAAACTAAACAAATTGATTTTATGAGGCTCAAGGCCTCTATAGCTCAAAGGGTCTAGTTTTCAATTGCTTATCATTTGAACTCCAAATTTAATGCTCCACTGAGACATCTCAGCAAAAGGCTATTTTTTTTTAAGAGAAGAGTGTGGAGATTGGGGAAGGAGAGCTGAAATTGGGAGACAGAAGTTGCCGTGGAAGCAGGGGCAGGAACTTTGAATATTTAGCTCATCAACACACCCATCTGTTTTGGAATTGCCACCTCAAAATAAAACCTAGTATTTACAAATGTAATTAAGTCAAATGTCTTTTAATTTTTATTTATTTATGTATTCACTTTACATCTTAGTCATAGTCCCCTCTCTCCTCTCCTCTTTCTCCCTCCTCCTTCTCCCAGCCTTCCTCCCCTATTCCTTAGGAAAGGGGAACCCCGCACCAACCCACCCCACCATATCAAGCCTGTTGGCACTAAGCTCTTGTTCTTCCCCTGTGGCCTGGTGAGGCAGCCACACCATGGGGAATGATGGAAAAGCAGGCAACAAAGTCCATGGCAGAGAGAGCCCTGGCTCCCCTTACTAGAGGACCCACACGAAGCCTAAGCTGCCTATAAATGTAGGCGGCTTAGGCCTAGTCCATCCACATGCCTTGGCTGATGTTCCAGTCTCCACAAGCCCCTCTGGGCCCTGGTTAGTTGGCTTTGTATGTCTTATTATGGACTTCTGTCCCCTCCAGGGCCAAGTCAAATATCTTGAATTGAGACATAGTGAACTATTTTCACTCATTGTTCCCATGCCAACTACCTGTATAGGAGAAAACTAAACAAGAAAAAGAAGATCATGGAGAGATTGAAACAAAGAATAAAGGGACTTGTAACAACAACACCAACAACAAAAAAAACCAACAACAACAAAAAAACAAAAAACAAAAACAAACAAACAAAAAAAGGGAGTGTGAAGACGCCACAGACCAAAAGCGACAGGGAAAGAGTCTCCAGATAACCTCCAAAGAAACTATAGCCCTGGTGATAATGATTTCTATGCCAGTGTTGTGAGATAATGAATTTATTTCAGTTTGTGCCTACTGTTTGTTATTACAGTAGTCCTGGGGTCCATCACAGCCAGGGGACATGGTGGAAAGACACACTCGAAAAGCCTGATGATCTAGCACCATGGCTTCAGGCTGATGCAGTGTTTTCATTGGTCTGCTGACCGTTCAGGTATCGGGTGCCTAGGAATGCATCTTTCAGCTAGTGGACTTCATGAAGTCCCTCCAGCGGCAGCATGTACTTGTCCTAGATGGTGACTTTTGTTTTGCTGCTAGTTGTCACCATTGATATTTCAGAGCTTGTATAAAGCCCCAAGGCCCTGCCTTTAGCAAATGCATTGTGTGTCAGTTTCACTGAGCTGACCCAGCATCACTAGAGCAAAACACAAGTATAATATAAGGAATCTGATTAAGAGAAGATGTGTGGGCAGGTAACATTTGATAAGGAGAGCTATCTATATATTCCACTTGGCAGAGGAAGCTTTGTATAGACTAAAATCTATTGATCCTCCGAGGTATCATAGTAAAATGGATTGACTTGAACTTCCATGAACTCACAAGTCAAGGGGAAAGCATGGCTTTATTCATATGAATCATTTTCAGGTCAGGAGCAGGGTATATTATGAAAAAGGAGCTTACCAGTGCAGTTATTCCTGAGTTTTGGAAATTCACTTCCAGGTCGTTTCACCCTGCATTTAGAGTCCTGTGTTAAGACAAGGGTAAGGCAATAATCTATTAGATCTTGTACCCAAGGTCTTTTGTATATAATGCATGAGGAAATTTTGTTTCCTAACTCCTGAGCACGTCCTTTGTGCCAGGCTTTTCACTGTGTCCTGGAGAGGCATTGATGAGCAGCACTTTGGGAAGGTTTCCATATAGCAATCTGTGCAAGCCACACATCCAAAAGGTAAATCTGTCTTGCACGAGACACAGTACATTGTTCTGTGACCCTCACATTTTAGTACATTATTTTAAAACATTCACTTGCTCTTTGGGAACCTACTTTTCATGATAGGACTTTTTTGCTTGCCTTTTAAAAGAACCAAACGCAAGTGGGCTTAAGAATCACCTTATAGCTCTGCATACTGCATTTTTTTTACCCAGCTATATTCTCTGAATTCCCAGAAAGAAGCGGGAAAAGAGGTTTTTCCTTCTCAATTCGCTTTAATCCCATTAATGCCACATTCTATTTATCTGTAATAATCTTGCCTTTAGAGGCTTTTGTGGTTATAAACATTCCATCCTCACTGGGTCAGATCTCAAAGCCAAGGATTCTCTGAATTGCCCACTGGCTCTACTTCCCAGAGCCCCACTAAATAAATACTCAGCAGAACCAGATACTTAAAACACAAGACTTGCCAGATGGCAGTGGTGAGGACCTTTAATCCCTGCACTCCGAGAGGCAAATCTCTGAGTTGGAAGCCAGCTTGGTCTACAGAGAGAGTTTCAGGGCAGCCAAGGCTATACAGAGTAACCGTGTCTTCAAAAACAAAAACAAAAATTAAACAAAAAGACACAGGACTCAGGTGACCCTGGGTGGATTTGACCTGAAAGCTTCTTTTAAAAAATTACATTCTAGCCAAAATACTATGAATGTAATATTTATATAATTCCTGATAGTTTTGTGGTTTTTCTTGCTGTAGGTAGTTTATTTTATATATATAAATATATGATAATATAAATGTATATGTAAAAAAGAAAATAAAAGGTAAATACTAGAAATAAATAAAAATTAAAACAAATTGATAAAAAATTAAATGTGTTTAAATTTTTCCCATATAATATATTTTGATGATCGTTTTACCCTTTCTCCAACTCTCCCAGATCCTCTGAGGAGCCTGCCTAACTCCATTTGAAGGCAGAAGGCATTATGCTGTATTGTTAAAAATGTTTCCATTTATGTAAGAGCTGGGTTGCTGGTTTTGTGAGCCTGACATGTCCCAACCCATGACCTGGACTTGTTTTGAGAACAGAATAGTCCTCCCTAGTCCTCACTAATCACATGGCAAAGACATGGTGGGGTTTTGAGAATTTTTTGTACTTCCTTATTGCTTCATTGTTCCTCATCTAAAAACCTGCTTTGCAACTACCCATGATTTTACTCCTTAAAAGGGGGGCTATGACATCAACTCAGGGCTACTCCTTTTAATCCACCATAGTAGGCTGTTGTTGGCCAGATCTTGGGTTCAAACCAATAAAAATCAAGCTTGCTTCAAGTTTGGCTCAAATTTGTAGTAGCGATCTTATTATTATATACTACCCATCTACCTACCTACCCACCCAAAGTCATATTTGTTTTGCCTCCCTGTCTCTCAAAAACAAAACCAAAACAACCATAACAAAAATCAAAACGAGCAAACAAAAGAGCCTCCTTCCTGTGGTCTAGCTTTCTCCCTGGTATGAAAAAATACTATGCTGGTGTAGTGTAGTAATACATAGAATGAAATTTAACAGTCCTACCCAACTGCAACACCTATTAACCACAGTAAGCACCGACATGTTAAGCCCTATGTGAAGGTGCAATAAGTGACACTTGCATTGAATGTAAGGCTCACTCAACAGGAGGGAAATCATGTCTGGCACTGAAAAGCTAGCAAGCTTCTTGGAGCTAATAAGCTCATCACATTAGAAGAGACTAAATTAACACCACTTTGCTAGACCCAAACCATTCCTTACTACATTCCTAATCTTTTTATTAATTTATTCATATTACATCTCAATTGTTATCCCATCCCTTGCATCCTCCCATTCCTCCCTCCCTCCCACTTTCCCCCTACTGCCCCGCCTATGACTGTGACTGAGGGGGACCTCCTCCTCCTGTATATGCTCATAGGGTATCAAGTCTCTTCTTGGTAGCCTGCTATCCTTCCTCTGAGTGCCAAATCTTATCATTACGCCCAGAGCTGTGTGTAATGAACAGCCCCATCAAAGGAGCCTCTATAGCAAATGGAGACAGTCACAGAAAAATTAAAACTGGACACAATGATGAGAGCAATGGATCATGGGAAAGCTAGCCCCAGTGGATACATTTACACTACAATTCCTGTGCTCAGGGAACATCACAGAAAGATGGTGTGAAACAGTCTTTCCTAAAAAATGACTGTATAAACAAGACTGGGACAATGGTACTGTCAGTGGATATTTGTCAGACCAAGGCCCATGAATGAAGCTGTGTGAGGAGAATCCTGAGATCTTGTGAGATAAGCCCAAGAAAATCATGTCCTGTGACCTCTGTCCCTCCACGAATTGGGTTGTTCTTAGAATGTGCTTCCAGGCACCTCTAAGGAATAACAAATATGAGTGGGTTTACCTCAGACTACTATTATTCAGACAGTGTTTCCAAACACAGCCTGTCCTTGTGAGTATACAGTCTAAACTCCTGTGGCTTTTGCTCATTTTAATCTTGCTTATGCCTAAGAATACAACATGTCTGCTCCTCTGAATACAATTGGCTAGTGCATGAGACTTTACTTTGCCTCAACTTTTAGGCTTCACTTTCCTATATTCAATACAGTAACTAGTGTCATAATGGATATTTCAACATGGAAGGGGGGAAATTTTATAGGATCCAATCTCTACACAAATAACTATGAACAATTAATGACTTCTTCAAGAAGAATCAGGCTTTCCTCTAATTGGTTGTCTAATACAGAGTGGTCAGTCCTGAAAGCACATACACATCACCAATCAAAATGGATACAATAAGTTTTATGTATGCACATACACATACATATATATACATATATGTAACAATAATAATCAAATAAAAAGAGGTTATCAGCATGAAGAGTTGGTACAGGGAAGGGCCTGGATGAAGGAAAGAGAGTGAAAAAGTAATATTCTAATTCAACTAAAAATACATTTAGAAATAAATAAATAATAAGTGAGTAAATAAACAAATAACCAACAGAAAAACTTCCCTAGGCCATATTTCTGCCCAAGTTGGAGGTCACATCACACATTTACAAGAGAGAAATAAGTTTTCCTTATTAAATAGTTTTATTTTGGACTCAGGTGTTAGAAAAATGGTCTAGTTAGGATGAAGAAGTAAATACCAAACAGCATTCTTAAGTACTTCTTTTGTTGTGAGCAAAGACACATCTATTTTCCCTGTAGCCTGTCTTTTGGAAGGAAAGTGATGTCTTGCCTCTTCCTGTCTCCTGGTGAATAAGGATTGGTGCCAATGATCACATATTCAGAAGGCAGGCCGTTAAGGCTGTGCAGCACGGGTGATGTACGGGATCTCCGAAGAACAAACAGAAGGGTCCAAAACCAGAAATTGCTTTCTAGGACACTTTTAGTGAATGTCTTAAGGTTGGGAAAGTAAAATGCAACCAATTTTTATTGTATATTTCAATCTTTAGAAGTGCAGCTATTGTGAAAGTAAAGGCGACGGTTAAGATGTGATTTACTCTTTGCCTGGGCGTTTAAGTGCGCCTCTGAAACTCTTTGGACTGACAAAAGGACGATTTTGTTTCCAAAGAAATTGGAGATTTTCAATGCTTTCTCTCTGTAGAAAGAAAATTTTGATTTATATGAGGATAAAACTTTATATTCTCTCAAATTAATTATTTTCTTACCATAATCAAAGCACTTTATGTCTGTTCTAAAAAGTATGTTTTATAATAAATAATACAATTAAAGATTATGACATGAAACAGATTGGAGGTGATTTAACGACTTCGCAACATAAATTATAGATAAATAATTCAAAAAACTAAAATATACTACAAACTACTTCTATAAAGTCTGATATTATGAGCATAACAATTGCATTCATATCAAATTCACATGCTCTTTCCTCGTGGGATACTTGCCACATAAACTCTCGAAAGTAAAGTTACTTTCAAGAATCAAAAATTAGGGAAGTGGGAAGGGTCTCAGAAGAGTTGTGGGAGGGGGAAATGTAACCAGAATACAATATATGAAAAAAACTAATTTCAATATAAGAATAGAAAATAAAACAGCTACATATGCAATAAATTTCATGACCATCATGTGCAATAATCAAACTATCTGCATCTGATAATGTATTATCAGGTACGATATTCATTGGTCTTTTGCCACACTCATCTAAGACGAAGGAAACTTCTGCACTTGGAGGAGGGATTTAAGATACTAAAGAATAAAAATTATGTACAAGTCATTAAAAGTTTGTTCACAAAAAGTTTGTCTGTTGACCTTTTGGAAGACAGTTACATTTATTTTCAATCCCCATGGTGCCCCAGATAGAAATTTACAAAGAGTTGATACTCAGAGCCCATGATATGAGTGATCGATTTCATGGGTGATCTATTTCTACATCTTTCCTTCAAATGTTTGTTTGATACATCTTATATATTATTAAAATATTTTATATGAAATTATTATATAAAATAGTAGAGTCTGAGGAAACAGGTTCTTTTCCAATTTTAGCAACAATGTAAATAGAGATTTTGTTACAGACATTATCAATAAATATTGAGGTTTTTTAAAATATCCATCTGACATGCAGGAATGGAGCTTTTGAGATGTTAATCATAACATATTTCAAAGTATAGTTGGGAACTGGAAGACTTTGCTCTCTGTGTGAGAGAGTGTGTGGATACATGTATACATGTTCCTGTGTGTGCATGTGTGTATGTGGGTGCAGTGCACACATGTCCATAAACTTTTGAAAGCCAGAAGTTTACACCTCATGTCTCTCTGAAATGCTCTGTACCATATTGAGTGTGTTCTCTCCCTGAAACTGGGTATTGCTGTGTAAATTAAGATGGCCAGCCAGTGAGCCTACTGTGTCCTTCTGTCTCTGATTCCTCAGGTCTAGAAGTAGTGTGAGCTGCAGATGGATTTTATGTGACTGCAGGGAATTCAGACACAGGCCTTCACATGTGTGCAGCAGGTACTTCATGAATGAAGCCATCTTTTCGTTTCCATGAATAAAAAAGCTGATAAGTAGCAAACAGCATAAAATCATTTAGCCCCTTATAGCATATGTCATGTTTATATATAATAAAATATTAAATTATGTGAAGACCATTCTAGTATTTTGAATAACACAATGAAATGAATTGCTTAAACATAAAATGGTAAGAATTTTAAATTACATGGACCCTAAGATCTCAATAAACAAAATTTTAACAAAGTATACTTGTGACAATAGAACTGTTGGCTTTCAAAACTATCACAATAAAATTTGTTATTTTTCAATTTTAGTAATGACCGAATATAGAGAAGAGTTTTATTAAGCGTCTAAAAAATTTGGCTTTTATGAAAAAAATCCAGAGTATGTAGGCTTCAGCAGGAGTGGGACAATATGATGAAGTTGACTACTTTGACATCAGTGAAGTCAACATTACTCTGTAATGCTGCCTGAAGCCCTGGAGGACATCACAGGAGGTACACTTGCCTAGGACTGTCTAGAGGACATCACAGGAGGTACACTTGCCTAGGAATGTCTATAAGTGCTAAGAGCATCTAGCTGTGGCTTTTAAATCCATCTTTTATCTCTTTTTAAGAAGAGAGAGTATATCAAAATTTGTAGGCTTGGCTTTTATTTATAAAAGGTTTTTATGTTTGAAGATTGTTTTGGTGATAATGTTTGGGGTCTAAGTATTATACCCAACATAAAATGCATTGGGTTTACTGTTATGCATTTCTAATAATTTCCATAAAATTCTTCTGGATTTGGACATGAGGTTCTCACATAATACTTCAATCTAAAATTTTCACATTATTAAATGACTCATAAATAAAACCTTCATCTATTTAAATTAAGATTTATCTTGCCACTATAGCCAGAACATTTCAGGAGAGGAGAAGCAATTTTGTGAATATAAGAGGGAAAAACTTGGCAACTCTAATGGACTCAGCTGGTGTGCACCTGGTCTGTTGTGCTGGCGGGAGGCCACAGCTTTATTTTTCACCTATTTTATTTCTTGTATTTTATATTTTATATATGCTTATTAAAATGCCACTTTCCCCTTCCCTATCCTCCCTCCATCTCTTCGCAGTATCCTCTCCCTGGAGCTGCTTCCATGTCTCCATCTGTTTTCTCACATTTATAGCCTGGACTAATTCCTGCCAGAGGCTAATCCTTCCTTTTTCTGCAGTCATTAGTTACCTGCAGTATTTTAAACAGAGTATATTTACTCCCTTACATGTTAGCATGTGTACTGATACTGTGATTGTTTAGGTCTTGTTTTATGCAATGATCATGGCTAAGCAAATGTCTGTAGGGTAGAATATCAAGTCCTTTGGAATTACACCAACTAATTGTATATCTGGGTCATATAGTAGATTTATATTTAGTTTCTGAGGGGTCTCCCATTGATTTCCAGAGTGGCTGCAACAATTTGCACTCAACAGTGAATGAGAGTTTCTTTCTCCCACAACCTTGACACCATCTGTTCTCAGTTATTTTGTTGACCTCAGCCATTCTTACTGGTATGAGATAAATTCACAAAATTGTTTTCACTTCCCAAAGCTAAGAGTGACGAGCACTTCTTTACCCAATTCAGCCCTGATTTTAAGTTCGGTCATTGGTTTCCTTGACTCTGCTCTTTGAGATCTTTGTATATCTTGGATATTAGTCCTCAATGAGATGTTTGGCTGGCAAATATTCTCTCCCATCCTGTAGATTTTTTCTTCACTCAATTGCTTGTTTCCTTAGCTGTGAAAATGCCCTTTAATCTTGTAAAATCCTAGCTGTCAATTGTTTGGCTCATCTCCTGGGCTAATGGAATCTTCTTCAGAAAGTTCTTTCCTACTCTTGTATTTTATAGGATACTGCCCATGTTTTCTTCTGACATTGTTGCCTTTTTGGGTTTAAAATTGAGATATGTCATCTACTTTGAGCTATTTTGTGGATGCCATAGACACTGGTTGAATTTCACTCTTCTGCATATGGACATTCAGCTTTTTCCAACATGGTATGTTGAAGATGCTGTGTGTTCTTCAGTGTGTGTGTTTTGCCTATTTGTCAAATATCAGATGACTGTAGTTACTGGTACTGATGTTTTGGTCTTCTGTTTCATCCCCTTAGGCTTTGGTGTCTTTTTTTTTTTATTTTTGGCCAATAGCAATACTTCCAGTATTATTTTTGCCAAGTACTCTTGGCTATACAGAGTCTTTTGTGGTTCATATGAAGTTTAGGAAGTTTTTTTTTTAAATTTATGTAAAGGATGTTTCCCATATTTTAATAGGGATGGCAATTAGCTTGTAAAGTACTTTTGAAAGGGGGGTCATTTTCATAATATTAATTCTACTAATCCCTGAACACAGGATATTTGTCCATTTTCTAGTTTCTTTGTCAATTTGTTTCTTCATAGACTTTAAATTTCAATGTATACATCTTTCATCTCCTTGCTTTGGTTTATTCCAAGATACTTTATTGTTCTGGATGCTATTTTAAATGGGAGTGTGTCCATAATCTCTTTCACAATGCATTCGCTGTTGGTGTGTAGAAAGACTACTAATTATTGTATGTTGGTTTTGTTTACTGCCAATTTGCTGAAATTGTTGACTCATTTTTAGAAGTTTTCCGATAGAATTTTTGGGATCCTTACATATTCTACCATATCATATTCAATATAGATACATTTACTTCTTTTGCTATTACTTTTACTTTCTTTGTTTGCTTTATTGCTCCATCTAGTACTTGCAGCACTACACTGAAAAGGAGTATGGAGGGCAGGGAGTGCTATCTCATTCCTGCTTCAATTTTTGCTCCTTTTGGGATAATTTTTGCTGTACATTTAGCTTTTACTATGTTGATCAATGTTCCCTCCAGTCATACTGTTTTTAGGACTTTTATCATGAAAGCATGTTCTGTATATATTGAGATGGCCATGCAATTTTTGTATTTAAGTCCATTTATATGACTTATTATATTTATTGACTTATGCATGTTGAACCAACTCTGCATTTCTGGGATAAAACCAATTTGATCATGGTAGATGATCTTTCTAATATACATGATTATTCATTTGGGTAATATTTTTTGAGGATTTCTCATGGACTTTTGTCTGTAGATTTGTTGTTGTTGTTATTGTTGTATCTTACCCTGGTTTTGGAATTAGAATAATGCTTGCTTCATAGAATGAGTTTGGTGATGATTTTTCTGTTTCTATTCATTTTGCTTTTTATAGAGTTCAAGAAGTATTAGTTGTAGTTCTTTAAAACTCTGGTAGAACTTTGCTGTGACTTCATCTCAGCCTGGACTTTTTGTCAAGAAGAAGCTTTCCGTTGCTTTCAATCTCCTTCCTTATGGATCTGTTTAGGTTGCTGGTCTCTTCTTGGTTGAATTTTGGTAGTTTGTAGGAATTTTGAAGTTCATACATTTCTTTTATATCTTCCAGTGTAGAGTTGTTTATTTTTTAAATAAGTATTCCCTATAATTCTGAATTTAGGGTATTTTGTAGTTGCTTTTTTTTTTTGATTCTGTTAATTTAGATCATCTTTTATCATTCCGTTGGTTAACTGGAGAAAAGTTTTGACAATTTTATTTATCTTTTCAAATAAAGAGGCCCTACATTTGTTGATTGTTTGTTTAGCTTTATTTGTTTCTATTTTATTAAGTTAAGCACTGATTTTTCATTACTTCTTTTCACTAACTGGAATTGGATGTTTTTACTTGTTTTTACAAAATTTTGAGTTACATCCTGAGTCATTTATTTGTGATTTTTCTAATTTTTAAAAAGTATAGGTGCTTCAGATATACATTTTCCCCATGAGTACTTTCAATGTGTTCATTAGATTTCTTTTTAATTTTTAATTCTTTGAGTTATGTTCTTACTTTCATTTAGTGCTGGAATTTTTTTTTAATTTTTTCCTTAGTCTTCTTTGACCCTTTTAATGTTCAGTAATGGCTTATGTTATCTCCACTAGTTTACACACTTACTAGGTTTGTGACTGCTACTAATTTTAAGCTTTATTGCATAATAGTCAGATAATAGGATAGATGAGATTATTTCTAACTTTCTTGTATTTGCGGAGGTTTATTTTCTGTCCCATCATGTGGTCTCTGTACAAAAGATGCCACGTGCTGATAAATAGAATGTATATTTCTCTAGTATTTGGGTAGAATATTATGTAGATATCTGTTAGATCCATTTGATGTATGGTGTCATTTAATTTTGATTTCTCACTCTCTTAATTTTTTTTTTTTGTCCAAAAGACCTACTTATTGAAGAAAGTGGGATATTGAAATTAGCTACTATTATTAGGTTCATATTAATATATGTCTTTGTTGCATTAGTATGGATTTGTGAAATTGAATGCACCACAGTTTGCTGTGTATAAGTTCAATATTATATTATTTTAAGTAGTTCAATCCTTGATTAGAATGAAGAACCATGTTTTCTCTTCTGCTTAGTTTCAGTGTGAAATATGTATTGTCAGGTATTTACATAGCAACAGCTGCCCTCTTGTCTGCTGCCTGGCCCCATTACTTGGACCACACTTTTCCTTTCTCTGTACTTACGGTGGTGCCCATGCTAAAATGAGCTTTTTTAATAGAAGGGATTTATGTGTATGTGTGATTTTTTTTTGTTTCTGTCTGGTTTTTTTTGCTTCTGATTTTTGCTTAACACATTCAACTAGTCTACGTAATTTTTTGCAAGTTTAATCCATTAATACTAGTCATTATATATTATAGTTATTATATTATTATATCATAATAATAGAAAGTTGTATGGAGAATACATTAGTTTTTGCGGTATTGTCATTGTTGTTCTTAGTTGTGCCATACAAGGCAGTCCAGCTAGGAGAAAGAGATCCAAAGGCAGGCAACAGCAGCAAAGACAGCCCTTACTGTAATTGTTAGGAAGCCCATATCAGAGCCAAGCTGTACATCTGCTACATATGTGTAGGGACCTAGGTTCAGCCCATGAATGCTTTTTGGTTGGTGGTTCAACCTCTGTGGTCCCCCATGGGATAATGATACTATGCTTTGATTGCAGACAGGATTCTAGCATAACTATCTTCTGAGACGCTACATCCAGCAGTTGATGAAGACCGCTGCAGAGACCTACAAAGCTAAAGGATAGGCAGAGTTCTGGGAGTCTTGTGGAAGAGTAGGTCTCCTTATGGTGCCTTTGACTATTCCATCTCCCTCAATCCTTCTTCCCACTCTGCCTCTCCTTTGGCTGTGGGTCTCTGAATCTGTTTCCATCAGCTCCTAGATGAAGCCTCTCAGAAGACAGTTATGCTAGACCCCTGTCAACAAGCATAACAGAGTATCATTAATAGTGCCAGGGGTTGACTATCTCTCATGGAGTGGCTAGTATAAAAATGGAAGTTAGTCAGTGCATAGCTGGTTTAAATGGTGACAGATTCAGCTAACCTTATTCTCCACTCTACCAGTTAAATCTACATGAATGAACCCCAAGTGAAAAGTTTAATCAAGAAAAGTAAAAGAAAAATTAAAGATTTAGAGGAGGAGATAAAAAGCGAATTATAACCTGCCTTTTGGATGACTTAATTTCTGTGTTGAGAAGTGAAAGCAGAAGGAACTGAGGAAGCATTGTCTCAAAAAGGCATACAGAGAGGCACAGTGAGGTTGTCTTCAAGGTCCAGGTAGCAAAGTGTAAATGAAATGTTGAGTTAAAGGTCTCTTGGCATCTCTTCTTGGATGTAGACAGTCAGCAGAGGGCTTTAATGATGACTATGGAGCAGAGAATTTTCACAGCAACTACCATCATGAGTGAGGCATCTTCTGGTAGCTTCCACAAGAGGAAGCAGAGCTGTAATAGTTCAAATCAATGGAGTTAAAAACACGAGGAAAATAGCTGAGAGAGAAGAGATAAAGTAAAAGAGAGGCCTTTACTCTCCCTAAAGATATTGTTAACGCACTGTCTGATTTACCTTCACCAACCCACCTGCAAATCATTGGTGAGAGCTGCAGTGGCCACTTCCACCACTGAGAACCTACCAGGAAAGACCATTTCCAATACCAGAAAAAGATATGACTTCGAACAGTGGCTAAGGCGTTTGCTTAGTGGGTTCCCCACCCAAACATTTTCTTTTGTGATAATTATGCTTGCTTGCTTTTCGGTTGTCTGTTGGACTAGCTGCTTAGGCCTTTGAGGCTCATACATAATGCTCTGTGGGGAGTCATACAGGAATGCTTGGTTCTCAAATCAGCCAATATCAATTCATTACCTCATCCTTTATTCATTTGCAAGCAAATTGAGTTTGTTTTATAGTCAAAACTGGTGAGTTGAAGCTTGTGAACAGTTTTATCGTTATCCATTCATTTGACTATGGTTGGAACAGCAGCATTCAAAAACTGGCCTGCTGTCCTTAGGCATAAATTTCTACAAATGATTTTTTTAAGTTAATTGCATCTTGTTTGTTTGTCTGTGCACAAATGGGTCAAGATATGTAAAGAATTCAGAGATAACATGCATGTCTTAGCTCATTCCATCCAACACGGGTGGGTCATCAGTCTTGGCAGCAGGAATGTTTATTTGCTGAAACATCACCTTGGCCACAATTTTTTCAGATCATTATATACACTCGTGTGTTTTTACTTTATCTGGATGTGATAATTCACAATAGAGTCTTGCATCCTTGTTTGTTGAAAGAGAAGATAACATTTAGCTCTATAGTTGTTCACATTTATGACTCACTACAAAGGCATAAAATAGACTTATAAATCCACTTTCCCATACTGGAAAAACATGTACATTAGATTTATTATAAAAATTTCTAATACTTGCCCACTTACATGACCTTTTAGTTATATTTCTTATTTCACTGAAAGTGAATGATAAGAGGAAATATGACTGAAACTCATATTTTTGAAATTCAATAAATATTGAATTTATCTTAGGAAAACTTGTCAAGGGCTCTACTCAGGCTTTAGAAATGGAGGAAGTTAACTGCCTAAGTTTGTTGTTGGTTGGCACAAAAGCATTGAATCCTGTTGACTATAAAACATGCCTAGAAATGTGCTCTATAAATCCACAGAGATGCAATGCTCTATTACCTACACTTGAAATCATTGAAGTGCTATTATAAAATATTTTTAATATATTGTTTCAGAAATACATGCTTCCATTCTCTAAGAATAGATGCCGAGAAAGGCCTGTACTTTCCTATGAACAAAATGTGTGTTATTTCTTCTTTATCTTTACTCTCTACTAGGATCAACAGGCTCTGTGTTTACTAGAACACAACATTTGATATATACCTACTGACTTATAGCATATCAAGTATACAGAAAAACAGTAGATGTTATCAAAATGCATAGTTGTGGAACCAAGTCCCAATGAATACATCTAAAGCAATCTTTCCTAAAGATTGAGGAAGAGTAGGTTGGAAATTTGTAAGAGTTAGAAGATTATGAAATTTGCTATGATATATTCTCCTAGTAATACTGAAAACTACATTAATAATGTCTCATGAACATGACCACCTAAACATGACTAAGTACGGATGACACCAAAAGAAACACTTGCATGGTTGGGGAGAAGCTTGCAAAGATTCAGCTTACACAGGGAAGTAAAGGCAACTAAGGACTGCTATGAGTGGGAGGAATCATTTTCCCCAGGAAAAAGCACAGTGACTAGTAACTACTCAATACCAAATGGTCAGCCACAAATGCACTTACACACACAACACTATGAAGATTAAGCAGTTTCTATTTAGAAACACACATATGTGTTATATGTGTGTGTGTTTGTGTGTGTGTGTTGTTGTTGATTTACATTTATAATTGTAGATGCACCAAGATAGGAAAGATGTTTTCTCCAAGGTTGGCAAATACATAAAACCAAAACATTATGAATGTAACATTTATATAATTCCTGATTGTTTCGTGGTTCTTCTTGCTGTAGGTAGTTTATTGTAGATATGTATGATAATAAAAATGTATATGAGCAGGGCGTGGTGGTGCACGCCTTTAATCCCAGCACTCGGGAGGCAGAGGCAGGCGGATCGCTGTGAGTTCGAGGCCAGCCTGGTCTACAAAGTGAGTCCAGGATGGCCAAGCTACACAGAGAAATCCTGTCTCGAAAAACAAAAAACAAACAAACAAACAAAAAATGTATATGTAAAAAATAAAAGTAAAAAAAAAAATGAAGTTTAAAAAAGAGTGCAAGAAACAATTAATGAAATAAGAAGCAACAGATTTGAAGGAGAGTGGACAGGGGTATAGAGGAGGGTTTAGAGGGAACAATGGTTGTAGTTATAATCTCAAAAATTAAACCAGAAAAATAGCATAAAAGGCAAAAAAATCGAGGTGACAACTAAAGTTTATGAAATGGATAAATGTAAAAAATAAATTTATCGAAGTCATATTTAATAAGCATTGATATAAAGTGTTTGAACTAAATTTAACATTTGAAAAGTAATACACAGAAGTACATGATGAGACAGAGAGGGTAAAGATGCCAGTAAAGTTCTGTTTTTAAAAACTGATTTCATGCTACTGACTAATTGGGCTCTAGTGTCCTCTTCACTGCTGAGATTTACCTCAAATGTGTCACTCTGCCCAGCTCTTCACATAGATGCTGGATGTGCTAACTCATGTTCTCATGCTTGTATGGCGAGGCCTTTACGGGCTGCTCTTTCCTCAGCCCCTAGCTTGCCAAATCCTGAATATAAGCATTCAAATATGACATAATTCATATGTAGGATATCAGAAATATGAGATTCCTTGAGGCAGTAATCAAAATATTATACAAATTGTGAATGCACTGACCTAGTCACAATAACAGCAAGTACTCTGGAACTATACCTACACTTTCAAAAAACTCTCTTAGCCCTTATATTAAAAGTAAATAATCTTATTCCTAACATTGAAATTGTGTCCATAAACAGTGCACAAGGAGGCGCTGCTAAAATATTACTGACATATTCCTCAATTTCTACTTCCTGAGGCATTTTCCCCTCTCCAAATCTCCATATCTTGTGGATATCACCTTTTTTTGTTTTGTTTTAATGTGGTGTGTGTGTGTGTGTGTGTGTGTGTGTGTGTGTGTGTGTGAGACACAAGCCTCTTATTGGTTTATTCAGATGATGTAAAACACTAATATAAACCTATATTAATGGATTTATTTTATTTTCTATTTCTTATAGGTGTAGACAGAAACATTTTAAATCCTGACATTTTAGTGATGGGTGAGATAATGAGAACGCTAATGTTAACAGTAAGACTCAACTGTGGGAAGAAGCAGCCAAGGCATCTGTGCCCTCTGCAAATAGAGAACAAGCCTCATGCTTGCTCACTCTAGTCAAACAATTGCTGAATCTGGAGGATTTGGATGATTGGTAAGACATTCCTTAAATACTGTGAAACCTGAGCAACTTTGCTCACTAAACTGTAATTTTTTTTTTCTCATCTCAATGTAGCTAAGTCTATAAACATCTGATGACAAAATAATTGGTAAGGTGATTTCATCACATTAAATCATTTAATGGAGGAGTTCAAAAAGTTTCACAGTTTTGGTTGAGTATGAACATAAAGTGTGTTTAGAGGCTGGCAGTGGGAAAAACAACTTTAAAAAGATTTTTTTTTGGGGAGGGGCGATGTAGTGTTGTGAGATATCTTCCATTCCTGTAAGTTTAACAGCAGATACTACAAAGGACAACTAAGGAATCTTGACATGTATCTCTCTGTGTTTACAGTAACCACCTTTCCGATTTTTACAGTACTTTGAACAGTTTAACATAAAATCCATAGGCTGTGCCTATATTTCTAGCCATAGACAACCTTGAAGACAAATTTATATGTCCAACATTTACCATTTTATTATTTTTTAATTATTTCTTTTATTTTTTCACCATTTCCCCATCTCTTTTCTCCCTTCTTCTATTCTCTCCCATATACCCGTTCTTAATCTTTTTCAAGTTCATGATCTCTTCTTCATTGTTGATATATATATATATATATATATATGTGTGTGTGTGTGTGTGTGTGTGTGTGTGTGTGTGTGTGTGTAAATGCATACATACACCCTGCCGAAACTATACAATGTTACTTGTATGTATGTTTTCAGGGCTGACTTTTTGGGGCTGGATAACCAATTGGTGTGGTCTCCCCTGGGGAAGACTATTTCTGCGGCTCGCAGCTTTCATTAGTGCCTTTATTTATTTGTGTAGGAGCTGAGTCCTCCAGGTCTTTGTCTTGGTTTGGCTCATATGTAGGTAGACAGTGGCCCATAAATGCTCACCAACATGACAGCCTAGTCATATGTTAAATTTTTAATGCTCAGTTCTTCAGAATACAATTATATTTGGAAAGAGTTTCTTCAAAGAGATAACTGAGAGCTACATGAGGTAAAGCAGGCACTAATTCAGTATGATAGAGATCTCTGTGATGTCTATTTTAAAGCATTGAAAGGTGGTATTTGTAAGCCATGAGCAGATGTATAGGATCAAGTTTTACATGCCAACACCTTGACCTCAGAGTCATAGTCTCCAAACTGTAAGGTGATAAACTGCCACTGTAACTGACCAGCCTGTTGCGCATTGTACAAGGAGCCCCACAAGCAATGCAACTAGGCTTGGCTAAACTTTTAATTCAGAAGTAAGAGAAAAGGACATGTGAACATTGTTTAGGTGGACAAATTCTGGTACCTTACAAGAAAGCAAGCTTGGTGCCATTTTGAATCCTGATGATGAGCAATGACTGAAGGTTCGCTGAAACTCCAAAAAGAGGTTGACCAAGAAATACATAGCTGCTGATAAATGAATTTAATCCTCATGGAGGTAGTTGTCAGTGATGAAATCCCAGAGAAACAGAAACACTACCATAGGAAAGCAAGCAGTTTAGGAAATGTAATGGAGATAAATTCCACATGACAACAGCACCCAAACGCAGTTATCATCTTTGACAAGGACCACCTCTTCCTTTCTATGCCCAGGACCACCTCCTCTCTCCATCATTTTCCCAAACATGGAAGAAGTTAGAGGTGCAGCTGATCATCAGGGAGGAAGAGAAGAGGACTCCTGTCTCCCAACAATCCATGGTCTAAGCTGTGCAGTGGAGAGAGGAAAGACTCCTAAAAGTTGGGAGATAAGGTTATCAATTTGACTCATTAATTTTTCTTATCAAATACATAGTGAAACTAGAGATGACAAAGCATTTATTAATTTGGCAAAGTGCATAAAAATGGTGGTGTCAGAGAATAATTTAACAAGAGGGCAAACTTGAATGAAGATGAGATACCTTTTGCTTGCCTTCTGCTGAGTCCAAGTGTGGGGAATGTTGGTGACATGTTACGAGTCATAACTGATGTACTTCAATGCAGACAGGATATAAACGGTCCTGGTACAACTTAGTGAATTAGTGTTGGGGAAACATAGTTTACTTACCACTCTTATGGTTTTTGGCAGAGCCTGAGAAGTACAAAATGGTAAACCTAAGTAAGTGTTTGTGTCTTATGTTGAAGAGAGAGAAGCAACTGTGGAAAGTAAATAATTATATGCAAAGACTAAAAGAAGAGACAATTTTCACAAAGTCTGTTGATACTGAAGTCTCTTGGCAGGCACTCCTTATTGAAAATGTCAGTTTCTCTGGGTACAGAGAGGGCAGCTTTCATATGTGAGTTTTCTTCTACTGTTCTCAGAAGGAGAAATGAGGATTTAGAATACCCTTCTTCCATCTGCTGCTCCTCCCGTCCCATAAAGCAAGTAAAATTAATGCACATGCCAAGGTCTCATATTTGAGTGTGGCTTTGTCTCAGGAAATATTAGGTTCATCTTCTTAGAAGTCCTGAAATATGCATTTTGTAGCAATTGGTAATTAAAGTCATTTTCAATTATTCTACAGAACTAAATAGGGTTCTAGCTCCCAAAGCCTGGGATAACCAAGAGCACTTTCCTGTGGTGGGCATTTACTTGGAAACTATCCATGGAGCCGTTTTCAAAATACAATGTACATTCTTTCCTGATCAAAGATATTCAACAAACAAAACCTTAACAACTATCATTCATTTTGACTACTTCCATTAATGCAGAATCTTTTCTAATATACCTATACGCTGGAGTCCAGCCCCAGAAGGTGGGGTGTTCAAAACCCAAAGGAGGATGTGTGGAATCAGCAAAAGAATGCTTGTACCATGAGGTGCAGTTCACTCTCTGGCACTGAGACAACTCAGGCCACCTACAATTAAACATCTATTTTATTTTTCGCAGTTGAAGAGTTCAACATTCATCTTCTCATCCACCATCCCTTTTAAGAACAATACTGTACATACTGTACTTTTTCCCTTCCTTGTCCTCAATCCCTGTGGTCTCCTGCTAACCCACATGCTGTATCAGGAAGGAAGCATAGCTTCAGGAAGCAGTTAATATCTTACCCAGCACACTGGTACACAGTGACTGTCGTTGGCAGCAACTGCAGTTACATTAAAGAGAGGTGATAGACTACATACCCAGAACAATCTGATTTAATTACTGGCATCTAGAGTCTCTGCACATCGTAATCAGGAGTTTTAATTTTTCTACTGCCTAGGGCTCTCAGCATGTTAGTAGCCTAAGTCAGTTTCTCATCCTTGCTTGGTTCGCTTCTGAATGCTCCTATTAAGTCTTGAAACCAACCATCCACCAAGACCTTCCTCATCTTTTGATAACCATCTAGCTGTTTTCAAGAGGTTGGTGAGAAACTTGCTGTCAGAACTAAGTTCTCAGTGGAAGAGAACATCCGGACATTAGCTGAGGTACCCAGACCAGGCCCTGGTGTTGACTCGACCACATCATCATCATTAACAAACAGAAGAGATGTGATCTGTTCCATTCCCACAAAACTCAGGGATAAGTAAGAAATAAGAATGAGTCACGGTTTAAGCTTTCTTTTCCTGAATCTGGGGGAATGCCTGTCATACACAAAGTGAAAACAAAAACTCCCAAAAACAAAGCCAAAAGTGTAAACATAAGGCAGAAGACCAGGAGAATCTGCATGAGTACCCTACAGGTCCTTGCCAAGTGGGGACCCAACTCCACAGGCCTTGACATCAGGAGAGCTGCCTGCACTATACATGTGCACTTTTCCCAAGAGAGTCTTGGCCACTTCCACTTATTTACGTAGCAATGTACTGAGGTACAAATCTTAAATGTTGATTGATTTATTTACTTGCAAATGAATGCTTGTGCCTCAACATACGTGCAGAGGCCAGAGGCCAGAGGCCAGAGGCAGGGCACTGGGTATCCTCTTTTATCACTCCCTCTCCATTTCTCTGAGGTAGTCTCTCCCTAAATCCCGGGCTCCCATTCTCTTGGCTGGGCTAAAACCCAGCGAGCCCCTCCTTGGAGCTGAGGTGAGGAACAGGTGCAAGTCTTGGAATGAAGGTCTTGGGATTTAAACTTCCATCATCATAATTGCACAGTAAGCCATCTTAGCTCTGAGGTTACTGCTCCATCCCACCATGACAAACTGAACCAACCAACCAACCAAACAAACAAACCAGCAGACAACCTCATCACTTGACAGTGAGGGGAAATGTATAATATAAAGCATTTGATGTAAGCATAAACAATCTGTAAGGCATTTCTTTGAAGAATAGACTACTAAAATATGAAATTTTAAAAAGGAATGAGGGTTTTGTTTAGTGACATAACTTGTCTAGTTGGAGCATTTCTCCTCTGATTTCCAGTGAATTCACTGGAATTCCTTTCATATATGTGCATATTTTAGGCCACTTCTACACTACTAGGTTTCCATATGACCTTTCAAAGGGCCTTTAGTGTTTGTTAACCCTCTCCATATTTCCTTCATTACTTTGTCCTTCCTCCCCCATTTATTCTTTTTATTCTAGTTTGCTCTTTATTTATCTATACTACTACATTTTTTTCCTCTCTTCCTTTGACTATCCCCTCCATCCTCCTTGTCCTATAGATGCTACCTAAACTCTGTGGTCATTCAGATTGGAATATACATACCGAAAGATTAAAAGCTAGCATCCATGTATAAGAGAAAACACACGTATTTATCCACCATCCATGCCTATTTTTGAGACAGAGTCATACTATGTAGCTCTGGCTGTTCTGAAACTCACTATGTACAGTTGGCCTTAAACTCCTAGAGAACCACTTGCCTCTGGCTCTCAAGTGGTACAAATTAAAGGTGTGAGCCATTATGGTCAGTTTACAATATTTGTCCTTTTAGGTCTGGGTAACCTCACTCAGGATAATGTTTCCTAGCTCCAGCAGCTTATCTGTAAATTTCATAATTTAATTTTCCTAACATCCAGATATATTCCATTTTGGTTTTTATTTATTTATTTTTTTATTTTTTTGGATTTTTAAAATTAATTTATTATTGTTACATCTCAATGGTTATCCCATCCCTTGTATCCTCCCATTCTTCCCTCCCTCCCATTTTCCCCTTATTCCCCTCTCCTATGACTGTTCCTGAGGGGGATTTCCTCCCCCTGTATATCCTCATAGGGTATCAAGTCTCTTCTTGGTAACCTGCTATCCTTCCTCTGAGTGCCACCAGGTCTCCCTCTCCAGGGGATATGGTCAAATATGAGGCACCAGAGTTTGTGTGAAAGTCATACCCCACTCTCCATTCAACTATGGAGAATGTTCTGTCCATTGGTTAGAACTGGGTAGGGGTTTAAAATTTATGGCCTGTATTGTCCTTCACTGGTGCAAGGAATTCCCGAAATTTGTGGACAAATGGATTGAGCTAGAAATGATCATAATGAGTGAGTTAACCCAGAAGCAGAAAGACTCAAATGGTATATACTCACTTATATCTGCATACTAGCCCAAGGGGCATGTCCCATGAAAGCCTTCACTTACCAGGAAACTGAGACAGAGGGGAGGACATCCTATTGGGACTCTAGATGAGAGAAGCATGGGAGAATAGCAAAGTAGAAGGATCCAGAAGGTCCTAGAAACCTACAAGTAGAACATTATGATAGGCAGATTTGGGCCCAGGGGTCCCGCTCAAACTAAGATATATTCTATTTTGTAACTATAGCATAGTTTCATCATCCTTGCTTCCAATTTCTGACAATTGTAAATAATGTTTTTCCTTTCAAGAAAGATCATGACCTTGGATAGGGAGGTGGGGAAGATTTATGAATAATTGTGGTGGGGCAAGGAATATAATCAAATATATTGTATAAAAATTAAATAATAAATTAAAGTGTGAAAAAATAATGGAAATCTAAAAAATATTAATTTATTATCTCCTATATTACATCCCAAATACAGTTACCCCTCTCTCCCCCTCCTCCACCTCCTCTATCCCTCCACCTCCCCATCCACTCCTTGCTAGACTAGTAAACCCAGTAGGAGAAACTGGGTCCCAAAAGCAGACAAAAGCATAAGAAATGGTCCCTGCTCTCCCTGTTAGGAATCCCATAAAAATACCAAGCTAACAACAATAACGTATAAGCAAAGGTGCCTAGGTTAGACCCATGAGGCTCCCAGGTTGGTGGTTCAGTTTCTGTGAGACACTTTGAGTCCAGGTCTATTAATTCTGTAGGTTTTCTTGTGATGTCCTTGAGCCATATGACTCCTTCAACCCTTTCTCTCCCTTTTTAGCAAGAATCCTCAAACTCTACCTAATGTTTGTCTGTGAGCTTCTAAGGGAAACAGACTTATCCAGATAATCAAAATATCATTTTTCATAGAGAGTGCTTTTGTAAGCACTCTCAGATTAATAAGAGGATTGAACATATTTTAGGTTACACTATTGAAAACATAAATAAAAACAGAAGCATTCTGAATTACATGCATATTAAACTTTATATTTACAATTGTATAGTCTTAGCTTCTTTATGTTCTGTACTACATGGTAATGTAGCATAAAATCTTATAGGAATTCTAATTAGACTAAATGCTAATATCCACAAATAAGCATGCCCCCTGGTTTTAAATTTACTTCTTTTAGTTTCGACAATTCCTTCACTAAAGTTGTGATCTATGTATTTGCATTCAACTATATACATATGTATATTATGCTGAGGTGTGATTTGAGGTATAAAACAAGATTCATCTTTTATGGCACCAGTTATTACAGCAGCTTGAGGTGAATTTTTGTGAGAGAGCATTTATAATCTTTGTGGATAGTTATATGGACTATCCCCCTAAGACACTTGGCAGGTATAGGCTAGCAATGTAAAAAGAGCAAAACCTTGATTAAAAGTCCAGGCAGTCACAATAGCTTCCCTAGGGAAACTACTTTGTGTAAAGTGTGCATTTATTTGAACATCAAATCTGAGGCAAAGACTAATTTACCTAGGACTCTTTTTTTTTCTTTTGCCTAATTGTGTAAATTACATCCAGAAAGAAGTGAATACAATCATGTGGAAGAGAAAAGCAGCCAGAAAGTGGTCTAGTACCTGTAATATCTACAGACAGAGGTGTCTTGGAGAGGGGCCTGCTGTTTCAGTGATTCTGTTAATAAGTTGTCATTAAATCTCTATTTTAATTCAGCAATTTCCTTACAGATTACAATTTATGCAGCTGAGCTGTTATTTTACTAATTTAGCTGTTAAGACTACTGGAATCAGAATCAGAAATTTATATAATGCTGAACCCTGTTAGTGCACACCTTTAATCACAGCAACTGGAAGACAGACAAGCAAATCACTGAGTTCGAGGCCAGCCTGGTTTACATAGTGAGTTCCAAGACAGCCATGGGTATACAGATAAACTTTGTCTCAAACACCCACCCCTGTCAAATAATTTTGTAGGGAATAAAAAACCATATTGAGAAAAAATTTTCTATTTTAAAACAAGCTATGATGTTGTGGTAGATAACTTGATGAACATATTTTTGGCAAGAACTTCATACTCTGTCTTGTTCATGAAGCACAGGCACAAAATGTAAGAATACTAGGTCTTCTGGGTAAATGTATTTATACCCAGCCATATACCTGTGTACACAAGTGGCAAGTTAGCTAGGAAATGTCTTCTCCAGTTCCTGAAAGAGATGTGCCATAGGGAATATTGCAACATCCTTAAACATTGTAAATCAAAGAGGTGGAGGAAAGAAGGGAAAGTAACAACTCAAGGATTTAACATTAAAGTAATACTTAATCTTATCCATGAATATCTCTCTTTAAAGTGAGAACAGATTAAGCAAACCTTGCTTCAATACATGTGAAATTCTCTAGACAGAAATTAGGTACAGTGTTATTGAGAGACGGAAGTATTTTTATCCAATGCAGTTGGCTGTTTCTAGGGTTGTATAACCCGTTCCTATCTGAATACTCAACCTGGATCTACCCAATGACACCCCCTAATATGTAGTGAATATGCACATTACCTGATTTTCACCATACTCTTTTTCTTCCTAAAAGATATATAAAAGAGATATTTCTATAATGATAAATATGTTTCTGCTTTCCAAGAAAAAATTATTTTTTCTATAGCAGCAATTTCCAGGTACGCTGTAGCTGGACATGGTGCTAAACCTAATAAAACCAGAAGGCACACATCTGTCTCTAGGTCTTCCAGGCCAAGGGACAAAACAAAATCAAGAGGCTGTCTTCTCAGGAATGGCAAAAGCCGTGTTTCCCATTCATGCCTTCATGTGAAGTGGCTACAGCACATCTTCAGAAACAGCAGTTTTGTACAACTTTTTCTTTTCAGACATGCTGAGAGAAGGCATGTGATATGGAGTAATATTCACTGAGGTAGATCATTCATGTAAGCAAACCACAGAATCAAAATCCAACATTCTAGGCCTATTTGTAACTGAGGAGCAGCAAGAAGGGATAAGACCATGTTTCCAATTTAAAGGAGTCATGTGACAGTAAACCCTTGTAAGATGCTTAATTCTACCATTATTCTCTGTGCTTATGCTCTACTAAATAGCTTTTCCTCTCTATCTGTGATGCCGATTTTCTTCTCCTTCACTTCCTCCATTGGACCTTAATATGCCAGCAAATCCAACGGTCTGCTTGCACAAGATAATACACAGTGCCTCCTTTCTCAATAAACCCCAGCATCAACATTTTAAATTTAATCTCAAATGTTCTTCAAAAAACATGAGGCATAGTTACTTAGAAACAAGAGGTCTACTGACTGGAGGCTGGATTTATTAACCTTACTCTGCAGCTTCACTGCTCAAAGCAAACACTTGTTCTTCCTTCATGGTAACGTTCTTGGTGTTCTAAATGGTAAACAGAAATGGTATTCTCTTCTAGTCATTAGGGATGAATATGTAACAGCAACAGAAAGAAATGTTAGGGCTGGATATTGGATATTCAGACATGTCTGCTTACTGCCTGCATCAGTAGCTGTGTCAACATTTTTGCTATGTATTAAACTAAGTCTTCATCAGGGATGGTTAGAATTTTAGGCAGAAAGCACAAAAGAGACTTTTGCTGTAGCTCTATCAGAACTAAATGCCACAGTAAATGTGGACATGTGAGAAAAGCTGAATGGAAGGTCTATTTAAAAGACCGTGAGCAGGGTAGCTAAGGAGCCAGTGCTTCCTGTGGCAGAAGGCATTTGATGCCCTAAATGAACAGAGAAGACAATGGAATCACACCTGGCAAGAAAGCTCAGTCAACAAATCCAGGAGGATGTGAGTTTCATCCTACGTTACAGAAACAAGCCGAGCATGTTAACACATATTGTTATCCCAACTGTAAAAAGGTGGATAGCAGAGCCTCTGGGCCTTGCCAGGGTACCGTCATGGCCTGATGTTTAAGCCTCAGGTCTGAGTAAGAGACGTTTTCTCAAAAAAAAAAAAAAAAAAAAATACGATGGAAAACTATTCTAAGGAATAACACTCTGAGGTCTTACTCATAAGCCCATACCCATGCAGTCACCTGCACACAGATGTAAATACATGCACACTCAAACACATTCATACGAATATGCACACCCATAAAATCAAGGAAAACATGCACTAGAAAATGTTCACATCTGGCATCACCCAATCTTACACAAATGCCTATGTGCATACACACACAGATGTGGGGTTGGGAAGATGGTTCAGTCTGCATAGTGCTTAGGGCTCAGAATGAGGACATGGGTTTGGATTCTCAGAATCAGTGCAAAAAGCTTAGTGTGGTTGTGCATCCTGGTAAACTCAGTGCTGAAGAAACAGAGGTAGGACCCTAGGGCATGCTGCCAGCCATTGTACACAATCACTGAGCTCCGGCTCTAGTGAGAAAAGAAATAAGACATATGGTGGAGAGGCATAAGAAGACACTCACGATCAACCTCTGGCCTTCACACACACACACACACACACACACACACACACACACACACACACACACACAAGCTCACATACACAGTCAAACACATGTGCATAATCATAATAAATAAAAGAAAACAGTAAATCTTGAGGCCACAACCATGTTGAAGACACCAGAAAAATAAAATCTTCATTTTTTAAATGAATTTAAAAGCAGATTTTGCTAAGTTTTGCTGCCGGCTGATTTATCACTGCTCTACCAACTTCTGTGTGGAGACCTCTGGAAAACATTCTCCTAGGAAGTTGTTTTTTTTTTTTTTTTTTAATCTTTTGTCTTGCTAAATTTTTATGTGGATTTTAATTTTTTGTATTCTTATGTAGATTTTAATTTATTTTTTTTATATTGAGTTAGTAACTTTATTTTATTTTATATTTAATTTTGAGTTGTAATATGAATAAATTAATAAAAAATTTTAAAAAGTGAAATAAGAAGTTGTTTTGAAGAGCAGGAAGACCTTTGAGAAATTCTCAGTCCAGGCTCTCTGCTTTCAAAATAAATTTGTGTTTCTCAGATAGAAACCTTTGGTGAGTGGGGTTTTGCTCTTCTGGCATCTTTGGTGTTCTAGTTGAGTGTAGGGATTTCCTCTTCAGTAGTGCTGATATCTTTCACAATTACAGATGATTCCTCAACAGCATCTGGATTTATATGCTCTCTTGAGACATCCTTGTCTATAGTCATTATTTCTTTATCTCCAAATTCAATTCTGTGTCAATTGCCTGGTAAATCCAAGCACATGATTCTTCTGCTTTTGGAATTGTTTTGTTGCTGGAATGTGGAAGAACTCAGTGTGTGGGGCTAGAAAAGCTTTGGCATGCTGGAAGCAGAGGTTAATATGCCTTTCGGTGGGAGCTTGAGAGACAACGTTGAGAGAAACAGACTGGGAAGGCCGGTCCTGCTTTACTTTCAGGCGGAAAGAAGGCTTTACTGGGTACTAAGCTAAGGGCTGCTCGGATGATATTTTGGCCAAGAATCTCACTTCATCCTGATAATTTGCTAGAATAACAAATGTACACTACAGTGTCCAGCTTTAATGTAGGTTCTGGGGACTTGAAGTCAAGACCTCATGATTGCCCAGGAATTGCTTTACCTACTGAGCCATCTTTCCAGCACCAACTCTTTTATCCTTTCTATGAGACAAACATCCAGGAATGGAAAATTCAGACTTTTTTCTATGTAGTTTTCCAACAGATATCAAAACATCTCTATATATTGAAATAGAAATAGAAGTATACAGAAGTGTAAGGTAAGGTCAAAATAATTTACCTTAGTATAGAGCATAAGCCAAATCTTGCATTGCATATTTCATTTCTAAAATATATAAATTATGATAATAATTTCAATGATTGGACTATTTTAAAATAATAAAACAAGTAAACCAAAGCGCTGTGCTCAGCTTAGGCTAACAAAATCCCCGCAGTGACAACACATGAGGAGAAGGTCCTCTGTCAAACAAAACAGGGGATTGTTTTCCTGGTAAGACAACTAAAGTAAAATATCTGAAATATTTTATGTGTGTTAAAAAGGAACACAATTTTACATTCCAAAATCTCCGAAATTATGAGAATGTATTAAACTGACAGGTGTCAGAAAATGAGAAAAATGTGTTTTTCATGTCTTGGCAAGTCTAATAGTAAAATGATTATTGAGATTATCCTCCAATAACTGAGTTGTGTATGTTAGTAGTGCCTTGTGTGTCACACTTAATTGCTCTTTAAATTCCTTAACGAAAACGATACTGGCATACTGTATGCTTATAAACTGAATGGTAGAAAAAGACCATGCAACAGATGTGATTGATTTATGATTTAAAGTAACCCATGGCGAGATGGAAAAAAAATATATTTGAAATAGGTGAATAAACATTTCAAATGGTGACAAAATGTAGCGAGTAACCAACTAATTTACCTAATTTCATGATTTTAAAGTGCTGATTTCATGTCTCCAATTAGTACTGTGAAAATAAAATTATGATCTGAAAGCTAAGGTTTGAATCATTTTTTTTTTGTTTTTGTTTTTTTTTCTTTAAATGAATTATCACTATGAAGGCCCATTGCCTAAATTTGAAATACCACAGGACATCATGAAGTTGGAAGCATTCCTTTCATTTTTACGAAAAAAAAACTGTATTTTGCAATTAAGTTGTATTTTGACATGTGAATCTATTGTTTTCTTGGTATATTGATAGAAAAATTGTTCGTAGATTTATTACTAACACTCTGCTCTCAGGCTCTATTGTTAAGTTGTGCCCACACAAGTAGGAAAATGACAGATTTTTCATTATTTTTGTTTCCAACTTTAGATCTTGAAATCAACTACAAAAGGGAGTTGTGTGAGAGAGTGAGCAGTGGGTCTTCCCATATTCTTTAACTACTGATTCCAGACCAATTCTCATATGAGCAACCATTAATTCTGAGGAAAAAAACATTATCCAGCTAGAACAACTACCTATATTGAATATATATATGCAAATGGACAAATATTTAATTCCAGTAACAAGTTTGAATAAGGAGAATTATATAAAATGGATTGACCAGAGTTGTGCACATTTCCCTATGGAGCAGCAGGGAGTGCAGAGCTGCCCTGTGGGGACTGCTAGGGTCTGTGAAATGAGCCTATCTTCTATTTTACATGAAAACCTGTGGCTACCAGCGTGAACAACCCATGGGGTTTGTGAAGATAACACCAGATAAGAAACCACACAGTAACAGAAATAGAAAGAAGAGCATCTGTCCTGAGATTTCTTCTATAAGAACTGAAGCAGCTTTCAGTTAAGGATCAAAATACTGAATACTGATTATATATCACTGTGTTCTTTATTTTAAACAATCAGGGAAAACAAAAAATTATTTAAAATCTTTGGGACAATATTAAGATAATCTAACTGGAAAACATGAAAAATATGAAAAATATGAAAAATGCTCTTGAATAATGCAGTTGAAGAATTCAACCTCAATATATAAAAAAAAATATATACAAACATCAATCTCAAGACAACAGAAAGTAAAAACAGAAATTTTTAAATAATCTGGATTGGGATATACCAAAAAAAAAAAAAAAAAAAAAAAAAAAAAAAAAAAGTCTCTGGTGAATGGCTGGTTAAAAGAAAATTTACTCAAAATGAGATAAAACAAACAAACAAAAAGCAGGTGTAGTGGTTCACACCTCTAGTCTCAGGAGGCAGGAGGTAGAGACAGGTTTTTCTATAAGTTCCAGGTTAGACAAGGTTACACAGTGAGATCTTGTTTCAACAGCAAGCAAGACAGCAATTTTAGAGAAAAAAAGAAACCAATGCTAGAAAATGTTATGTCACTAACAGAATATTAGGAAAAGAATCAAAGATAAAGTAAACATTAGAAATAAAATTCCACCACTCCCTAAAATGAGAACCTCACCAACTAGGCTATCAGCAGAGAAATAAAAATAAATAAATAGATAAAGTTGAAGGCAGACATACAAATGTTATTCAATTAAAGAGTACAAAATTAAAGACTGACATTTATGAAGACCTTACTAGTTATTGTCTCATTAATAAGTAAATTTTAGAATCGGCTTGGAGGGAAACTGAAGGACCATTTTATCAAAGTTAGAGAGAAAATTCAGCAGAGGAGGCAAGCTGTAAATCTTGGCAACTGCCAAAAAAGAAGGGAATGGGGAAAAGAAAGAGAGAAGCCCGTCCTCTTGAAGCTGAACTCAACAATGGAAGCTGGAAAATAGTTTATATGCAAATGAGAGTGGAGCTTTAGAAAAGACTGAGAATAGGCAAACTGTCAAAGAAAGCATGCCTTGTGCTTTTGGCCAGTCTCCCAGAGAAAAAGAGAGAGAAAGAAAGAAAAGTTAAGTAACTCAGACAAATGGACAACGTCACGGCAGAGGTTCTGTAAGCAGATACACGGGGGAGGGATTTTTGAGAATAAGAGAGTGTTATCTTATTATAGGGCGAGTTATTCCTCCCTTCTGCAAGGTGAATACGATTTCCTGAGGGCTGGACTCCTAGCCATGTGAGTAACAGGCTAAGTTTAGCTCTGTTTCTGTTGCTGTGATTGAAACACCTGGACGAGAAACAGCTTAAGGAGACAGGCAGATGTACTTCATCACTGAGAGAAAAGTCAAACAGCAACTCAAGACAGAAATTGGAAGGCAGACCAGATTGATATTCCACACAGCACTGCCCCGATCAAGAAGCGTATTTCTTTCTTTTTTTTTATTGCATAGTCGGATTTTATTTTGTTAAACAAGTACAAGAAGAAGGTGGGAATGTGTATTCACTCTATAGTTTCACACATATAGTTTATCATAGAAAAAAATTTTTTATTTTTTATTTTTGATTATAGTAGTTTATTGTTTATGCGATATGTATTACAACTTAAGTATCCCTTTTACCACTAATTATTTTTAAACTATTTTTTATTAATTTATTCATATTACATCTCAATTGTTATCCCATCCATTGTATCCTCCCATTCCTCCCTCCCTCCCATTTTCCCCTTATTCCCCTCCCCTATGACTGTGACTGAGGGGAACCTCCTCCCCCTGTATATGCTCATAGGGTATCAAGTCTCTTCTTGGTAGCCTGCTATCCATCCTCTGAGTGCCACCAGGTCTCCCCATCCAGGGGACATGGTCAAATATGGGTCACCAGGGTTTGTGTGAAAGTCAGTCACCACTCTCCACTCAACTGTGGAGAATATTCTATCCATTGGCTAGATCCGGGTTGGGGTCCGAGGTTAACTGCACATATATTCCTTGGTTGGTGTCATAGTTTGAGCGGGACCCCTGGGCCCAGATCAGCCTGTCATAATGTTCGTCTTGTAGGTTTCTAGGACCGTCTGGATCCTTCTATTTCCCCATTCTTCCATGCTTCTCTCACCTAAAGTCCCAACAGGATGTCCTCCCCTCCGTCCCACTTTCCTGATAAGTGAAGATTTTCATGAGACATGCCCCTTGGGCTAGTGTCCAGATATAAGTACGATCAAAGAAATGTATTTCATAGCCAAGGAAGTTGAACCATAAGGAATGCTGCTTGCTAGCCGGCTCTCAGGCAAGCATATTTAACTACCTTTCTTACAGATTTAGAACTACTTGACTATTTGTAACATCACTCACTATGGACTGTGTGTTCCTATATTAATTAACAATCAAGAAAATTTCCCATAGATATCCTCTCAGACTAAGTGGATCTATCCAATTCCTTAACTGTGACTCCACTTACATAACCTGTGGTTCTCAACTTTTCTCGTGCTTTGACCCTTAGCTCCTCATGTTGTGGTGACTGTTAGAATTGAAAATGAGATGGCATGCAAGAGATATGATATGGTGAGAATTATTTGAAGGAGGGAAAGGAAAGGGGGAGGAGTTAGGGCCTGAGTGAGCCATGAGAAGGGGGAGGGGCTTAGAGAAAGTGCAAGAGACAAAGTAAGAGAGAGACAAGTTGGCAGGTCACTTCTTTTTTAGTCTGGCTCAACTGGCAGGAGGCAGGCTATGAAATCATAGGTTGGGAAGCAACCTAGAGGCAGCAACTTATATGCCAACAGTGACCACCGACCATAAAAGTATTTTTGTTGCTACTTTATATCTGAAATGTTGGCACTGTTAAGGATTATAACATACATATCTGCTATGCAGGATACCTGATATGTGATCCCTATGAAAGGTCATTTGACCCCCTACCCCAAAGGCATTGAAACTCACAGGTTGAGAACCAGTGCTGTAGGCTGTGTTGACATTAAGGCTAACCTTGATGGAAGACAACTGGATTAAGTCTGAAGGGAGCAGACTATGATGTGTAGGGTTCAAATCTTTGAGGCTGATCAAAATGTCATGTTCTCACCTAAGGCCAGAGAAAGTTCATTCTTTTTACCAGGGAGCTTAAGGAGGGACAAAGCTAGTATTTACCTGTGCAGTATCAATCCAAAGCACACCACAAGGAAAAGGTCCATCATTAACAGCAACCATTGTTGCTCATCCTATCCAGCCTCATTACCTTGGCATTCAAAGACCTGTGAGTAAATTTCAAAGTAGTCCAGGAAAGATGAATGAGAATCTGAGCAAAAGACATTTCAATAAAGTGTCAGGAGAGTATCCCAAAATGGGGATATACATGAAGTCATAAATCTAACTTAAAGACAATATCAAATAATAAGCCAACAAAAACACAATTTGAACAGGTCCACAGTTGAGCAAAATGGGAAAACTTGAGAAAGCTAACATAGAGAAAAAAGATTGCCAAGATCTTTTAGCCGTCCAGAGAAAAATTACAGGTTCTTTATAGGTATAAAACAACCTATAACAGACTTCTCAATCACAAACATGAAGATTAGAAAACAATAGAAAAAGAAAAGGAAAGGAAAAGAGTAACAATAACCAAGGAGGAACAACTATCTTTTTTGTAGGCTAGAGAGTCTGTTGGGTACATACCCATGGGTAGCATAGCAAGATCTTGGAGTAGATTGAGTTTCAGCTTTTGAAGAAGCTCCACACTGATTTCCATAGTGTGGAATAGCTTGCAATACCACTAGGAGATGTAAGTGTTCTCCTTTCCTTGCATTCTCAACCACATGAGCTTTCAGTTGTTTTATTCATCGTGGCTATTCTTGACACAGTTTGGTGGGGGGGGGGGTGGTCTTAGTTGGAATTGTTTTCTCTCCCAGTGAAACAATTAAAAATCAGGAAAAAAATCTCACACTCAAGAGATAGCAGTAGGAAATTTCAAACACTACAGAAAGAAGCAGACAGAATTAGCAGTTGAAGAAAGACATTTACTGGGGATGATGAAATACATACACAGAGCAGACATACAGAGGGAAAAAAAAGCATGTGCAAAGCATAGGGAGCACTGAAAGAAGCTGGAACATCCAGCCTCCTGAGAGCTAGTCTTTTCAAAGCTCAAAAGACTCTTCCTCCCCTCATTTGGCTTTTGTCAGTTTGAAGAAAACTATGATCATTGATTGGCTCACAGCTGTTTTGTAAACAGATCTTGATCCAGTTGAATTTGCTGAGTCAGTTCATCATTAAGGAGCCTGCTGGCTGGCTGGAGACAAAAGCTTACACAGCTTTTACTTTAAACTACTAGGTTTTTGTCTCAAAATAAAGAGGGTGAGGGAAAAAACTGGCCATCTTGGAATTTGTAACTTTTGTATTCTAGCCATGGTCCCTCTCCATATCTGTCTATCTACCAAGCAGTCTAACTCCTAGTCTTTCATTCTAACTGGGGGTGGTGGTGGTGGGGGAGCACGTAAAATGAAATATCAAAGTAGTTTTAATTTGCATTTTCCTGAAGCTAAGGATGTTGAACATTTTAAAAGTATTCCTCGGCCATTTGTGTTTCATCATTTGAGTGTTCTCTGTTTAGGTCTCGCAAGTGTTTTGTGGTGATCGGAGTGTCAAAGACTGAAGCAAAGATAATACCATAAATAAACCTAATGAGATTGATTGGTGGATAGGGCAGAAAAAAGCCTCTTCTGGGTAGCGATGAGAGAGAGAGAGAGAGAGAGAGAGAGAGAGAGAGGAGAGGAGGGAGAGGAGAGAGGAGGGAGAGGAAAGGTAGAGAGAGAGAGAGAGAGAGAGAGAGAGAGAGAGAGAGAGAGAGACAGACAGACAGACAGACAGACAGACAGACAGACAAAGACAGAGACAGAGACACAGAGACAGGAACAGAGACAGGGAGAGACAGAGATCTGGGGGCCAGATCATACATATGGATCAAGCACATTGGCCTTTCTTAATGAAATGACATTGATGCTAAGCCATTGAAGGCCAGAGGAATCTTCTTCTGTGCTTCTGGAGAATGGAAAGTTCCTAACATCCCTGCTTCTGTTGATTATAAAAGGCAAGAAAATAGAAAGGGGTGACTGGTTAGGTAAGAATGAGGGTATCATGATCTTTAGACTGTTTCCTGCTTTCTGAGGGCATAGACATCTTTGAGAACCCAAGAAAACTTATATGTCAGCCAAGGCTGGGAAGAGAACGCTCTTTCAATAGCTGTCCAGGCTCTGTGGGACCATCTGGGGCTAAGGAAGTGTAAGCCACATTGGAATAGTTTGCAGGTTTTAATTGATTGAAAATCTACTGGAACATATAGAGATTAGAAAAACAAGCTGTTGATTGACTGTACTTATCTGGAATCCTTTTGACCTGTAAGAACTGGATACAAATAAATTCTCTGAAGCTTATAGATTTTTTTAGTTTAGAAAAGTAGATAAGTTTTAAAATTTTTAGCATGGGCACTGTTTGTAATCTGTACATAAGTCAACATTGTAGAAAAGGCAATAGATTCACACCTTTGAATAATAGTAGACTCTTCGGGACCCCAAAATGATTCTGGATTAAAAGCATTAATATTCTTTGCAGAGGGCTGGATATATAGATTGAGCAGAGATGATTTTAGCATGGTGAGAAGTACTTTTAAGTATATTTTTAGAAAACAACCAAAGGAAATTTAAGATCTTGAGCTCGTGACTATGATTAAAATAGTCAGTGTTTATCAGAGCTAGATTAATAGCTTATCAGAACTCCATTGGTTAATGCTAAAACTCTGAACTTTTAAAGTCATAATATAACAATATCATAGAGGAGAAAAGAAATGTGAAATACTTTTTATTTTACATAGACCTGAAATTACTTTCTTATACATTTACAAATTGTATTTACAAACCTTAAAACACTCTCTTAGACCTATATAACTTTCAATGACATAGCTTAAAATACCAGCTTTCTAATACTTTGTCTCTTGTTTTCCTGGACTCTGACCTGGTGTGCCTGCCACATGGGCACCTACATGTCTCTCTGAGTCCTACAGCCTAGTCTCGCTTTGGCCTGATTCACTTGAAGAATTTGACTCTAGAATTTTTAGCCATATTTTGTGGGTGGCAAAAGCAAGCAAAAACAATTCAGAGAGTCAGATCAGCAGCTTGGTTCAAAGCAGACACTTCAGAGGGAAGCTGAGAGAGATGTGCCAGCTAGTGAGGAATTTGTGCCAGCTATGTGCATGGTATGGCTGGCCTCCCCCTTTACTGTTTTACCTACCTCCTGCTAGGTCCTGCTCCCAGCTCCCACTTCGCAATATGGCAATAAGCTTATAGACCCAGTAACTGTAGCTTAGAGACAGTGTGTGGGGGAGAACAGATAAAAACAAACAGAGCTTGGAGCAGAGAAAAGAGAAATTGAAAATGGGGAACCTCTCTCTAATCTGCCCCTCCCAGTGCCAATCACTTGCAGTATATTTATAAAGGTCCTCAATATTATTGGGATCTAGGGTACCTATAGGAAAGACACATTTGGATTGATTATCTAAGAAGTGTTGGGGCCAGATTTGATTGTAAACGCAAATAAATATGGGGCCTTTCAGAATAGGTGACAGGTACAGAGGATGGAGATTTTCTAAGAAGCCAAGTAGGAACCAGAAGTAGGAATTACACCATTCTCATGGGAGGGGAAGAGAGGAAAATCTAAACTTGATGTCTACGGTATCCCTAAGCCCCAGGGAGAACCAAACATAGAAGACACAACAGTTCAGTGGGTCATTACTGCACTCAACAAAGATCAGGAATAACAACCCAAGGAGACTTGATACCTACTATCAGGCCTTTAGAGTGAAGCCAAAAGGCAAAATCAATCTTAAAAAGGAAGCCTCACCCAAGGGAAAGGGTCCAGTATAAGATGGTTACCTTTGCCTCCAACAGTACCAGAAACTCAGGAAAGACTTTACAGCAACTGAGGGGAATCACTTAAAACTACCTGTGATATATAAAGTGTCAAGCAGTGGGTAGGCTGGAAGGTGGGTCTGTTATGGGTAGACTGGAGATTACCGTAGGGTCCTAGTGCAGGTCAAACCTCAAAAGATCACTTAGTACCAGGAAATCTTATCAAGGTTGTGGCACCAATGTAAATGTTTTGCAGCTATCAGAGGGTCAAGGAATGCTGCAAAAATTACACCATACAACAGATATCATGGAAAGAGAAATATTTATTTGGCATAGGGTGTGAAAGGGTATGTCTGCTTGGAGATGAGAGAGAGAGAAAGAGAGAGGGGATATGAGGAGAGAGAATGAGAGAGGGGGGCATGATGGTATATGCTTTATAAGAGTAGGGGATATGAAGCATATGCAAACACACTTTGTTTGTGGACACATGCTGCACTGGCCTTTAGTAATGATGTGTCACCATGTCCTTTGGTGGTAAAATCTCACATTGGACTTTAGTAATAAATTGACATTGGCTCTAAGTCATAGAAGCTAGGAAGAGCTTAGTTCTTCAATGTGAAAGGCTTCTAACAGTTTTGTACCTCATTGCTTTTTTTTTTTTTTATGTCTAGGGGCTTTGCTTTTGTTACTATTATTAGTTCTTTATATATTCTATATCCTAACCCTCTGTCAGATTTATAATTGGGGGAAAATCTCATTCTGTAGGTTGCGTGTGGATACACATATAAACTCACAGAGAATAAAAACATGCACAGGGCCTGTACAGGTTTAAATCAGACAAAATCTGAGCACTGAAAAGGGAAAAGTTCTTGTCCCACCCCCAGACAAGAACTTATTTACATTTGATACCTTCTAGGGAAGGGAAAATAAATTTTCCCCAAGGTAGGGTCACTGAGTATGTGAACCACATTCCAGGTCAGAATCCATGCTTAGGAGTAGCTAGCCAAACAAAATAACGGACTCTATGATTTTGGGGCGGGGGGGGAAACAATTTTGCTTATTTGTTTTGGCATTTTTTCCTATTGATTATTTGTTATTATTTTCACTTTTTGTTTGTTTTGAAAGATAAAAAGAGAGAGAAAAGGAACATGAAGTTGAATGAGGAGGGGAGATTGATGGATCTGGAAGGAGTTGGGGGAAATGAAAGCATAGCATCACAATATATAATCTGAGAAAAGAACTTAACTAAAAAAAAAAAAAAAAAAAAAAGAAGAGAAGCAAAAACAAAAAGGGAACAGCTCAAGACACAAGAATTGCGTATGCAAAAGGAAATCCTTCCAGAGTGAAGAAAAATTATTTTCTGTATAAAGGAATATTTTTAGTGTTCCTAATAACTCCATAGAAAAACAAATGCTAAAATGCATTATTTAGCGTAAAGGAAAATGACTGCAAAGGAATCTTATTAATTGTTGTACTAGCCAGGCTTTCTTTCTGTGATAAAATACATAAAACAAACAAACAACTTAAAAGAGGATGGCTTTGTTTCAGCTCACTGCTTTAGGTATATCAGTCCATGGTTAGTTGGCTCCATTTCTTTGGGGCTCAAAATGATACAGAACTCCATGGCAGGAAGTGAATGGGAGAGTGATGTGACTCTCTTCATTTTGGATAAAGGGATGAAACAGACCTGCAGGATACAGTCTTCAACATCTCACTCTCAGGAACCCCTTTCTGCAACAAGGCCCCATTTCCTAAGAACTCACTCAGCTATGAGTTCATTAGTGGTTTAACCCATTGCTATCCTAATAAGTATCATTAAGTAAACACCTATCAGTAGTATGATTAGCTTAGAATTTTGGAAGATACAAAACATATAAATTCTAACATTCATGGATAAAGAAAGAATATTAGAAACAGGAAGTACATGGCTAAAGTATATATAGCCACTATTTTCTTTAAAATGTGTACGGTTGTTTAAAATAAAATAGTATAAATATATTTAGAATGTATATCAATGTAGGTAAAAACTGCAATCAGTGAGGTGTAAATGTTTAATTGGTATAGGTTAAAATAGTTCTACATTCTTGCTATGTAGTAATTATAATTCTAAGATAGACTATAAAAATACTTAGAATGCTTATATAATCATTATGACAACTAATAGCACGGAATGGAAAAATTAAAATATCAAAAAGAAAAACAAAACAAAACCACATAAAATTAATATTGAATCTTAATTAGCTCAGTAAAAGACAAGAAAGAAGACAGGAAGAAAAATCAAAGCAATGAGAAAGCAAATGTAAAATAAATATGTTTTTTTCTATATCCATTCCAGCTCACAAATAGTGGCACAAGGACATACCTATTAGATTTATTAATATAATTTGAATCACTACAGCTGGTCAGATATTGATTTATTCTTATATGTCTATACTAGCCTGGCTATATCCCATCCATATGCTCATGTTACTTACCTTGGCTGTTTCTGCTCCATCTGTCTTTCCTCATGGCAAACTCTTCATGGTGACCTCCTCCTCTCCCTCTTTCTTCTTTCTCTTCTCTGGTCCTTACCTGAGATACCTTGACTGCGATTGGTAGTCCTGCCCCTTCTCTCTTGCCCAGCTATATGCTAATAAACTCTTTATTAATTAATCAGAGATGATGGAGAACAATTTTTATATAACATTGAAATAGAACATTCTTCATAGAAATGACAACACTCACATCTGGATTGCAATGGTATTTCAGGGCACAGAAATCAGCATCTGCATACACAGTGCACAAGACCATCCCTCAACAATCAAATATGAATTATTAGGCTTAAATTCAACCCTGACAGTAATTATTCTGATGTCTGATGGATAATCTTATCAGGTGTGATGAGAACAAAACTTACCTGTATGTTGTCTGCAAAATGCACTGTTTTGGATGTGGAATAGTATAGTGTGAACAGGGTATACAGAGCCATATGTTAAATGCATCTCCATAGAACAATACTATTGGGAGGTGATGAAGCTTTGGAAAGATTGGGAGAATCAGAAATAATAGATATGCTCAAAAATGGAATATTGAGACTACAGCCCTTTCGTTCTCTCGTTGTCACACAAGTTTCAAGTGGCCATGTTAACGTGCGATAATAATATTTCTGGATGAAAGCACTATCAAGAGAAACATTTTAAAGTAAAAAAAAGTGGTCAATTCAATAGAAAGACAGATCAAAAATAAAGGTTTATGTTTTAATAATTCCCTTCACATATATGATTTATAATAGAAAAAAGATAGATATTAACAACATCTAAATCATAGAGATTTCAACATCTTTTAACATCTCTATTAGTATTTAATAGAAGAATTAGATATCAAATTAGTTAATACAGAACATGGTCCTGGATTTTATCTTTAGCACCACAGAAAAATATATTAAAAACATAACTGATTCTTTAAAATGTCAACAGCACTGATGACCAACTAGCTGAAATAGTGCAAAATGAAGAACATATGTCACAGGGAATTAAAATGAGATGATGACTATAATTATGAGACCCTAATGACTAAGACCTGAATCCAGCAATACTGTGTGCAACTTCATGTCAACATGCTTATACTTCAGATGATGTTCAAGTGTGGTCTGGAAATGAAGAAATACTTACCCTGACTTGCTCCACATCTAGTGAAATAGCTTAGAAGAATAAAGTATCACAGAGAAACCTATGGCCTTAAAGGGGTCCGGTGGCCAACCAAATATCTTAAAACATTTTTTTTTAATTCTAAAAGGCAGAAACATATTTTCCAATAAATTGAAAATGGAAGCATTGTCAAATGTAGACTAAGACTTTTGAGAAAATAAATCTGGAAATAACCTGGAAAAAAGCAAAGTAGAAAATCAACTAAGTATAGACCAAGATATAGAAACACTATATTATCCAATGAATCATATTCTATCAATGCCTCCCTTTACAGAGACAATATTTGGGAATATAGTGGGTTTTAGTTGAGAAATGCAATTATTAAACTTATTTGAAAAATCGATCCATTCAGTTTCTTATATCGGAACAAAAGACTAAAGCCATAATATCAGTTAAACAGTTGTAGTAATACTATTCAAATACTAATTAAATATCTCTCAGAAAATAAATTAATGGGAACATCCTCTGGTAAAAGTAATCTTGCAAACTTGCACAAGCGGGGAAACATTGGTTGCTATGGTAACAGCATTTTGAGTTCTCATTCTAATGACAGCAGCAGTGCTGAAAATCCACTCCACCATGACTCGTAGCTTTGTTGTATGTAGTTTCCCTTGCTTGTCTTCTCTGAAAGGAGCCACTCAAGTAACACACATCTTTGTGTTCTGCTTCTTTAAAAGATTTGCTTAGTTTTCTTTCTTAAATTATGGGTGTTTTTCTCCATAGGTTTATGTGTGTGTACCATGTTTCTGCTTGGTGTCTGTTGCCTCTGGAAGTTAAAAGAGAGTGCCTGACCACCTGGAATTAGAAAGAGAGATGGCTGTAAACCAATCTGTGGGTGCTGGGAACCAAAACAGAGACCTCTACAGGAGTGGCCAGTGCTTTTAACTGACAGGTCACTTCCTCACTCTTTATGTGTCCAACCTCAACACAGGGTTGCCCTCTCATTGCACTAATTGGAACGCTGCTATTAGAGTGTCCATCTTCGGAGTGAAGGAGATAAGGATGTCAAGAGTTAATTCATGTGGTATATTTAAGATAGGTCCATCACAGAGTTGCTAAGTGTGTTAGTTATTATTAAATCTATCCTATGAAGCTGTTACTTTTTGGATCATAGCATTTGAGAATCCCACACATCATCTCTTAGTCAGATTGCTGACATTTTACTGTCTCTCAACTATGGTTATTTGTGGGAATTTTTTCTCCATATATGCTGATTTCATTTAAAATGAGTACTTCGATTTATTGTAATATGAGAATCTTCTAGATAAAATGTTAGCTTCATCTCTTCATATATTCATAATATTTACATTTAGTTGGTTCTACTCTGCTTGAGCTGTAGGAAAACATTTTTCTTGAACCTAACATAATAGTACTTATATTTAAAAAACAAATGATCAAGATTTCATAATTTCACACTAGGTTTTCATACAGAAACACAAATAAAAGCTGATGCATCAAAATACAAATTTTACCTGGAACTTAGGGGGAGGCTGAAGCCATGAGCTTAAGCTCTCTTCCAGCCTGTCTCACACACACACACACACACACACACACACACACACACACACACACACACTGTTAAAAATAACAGAAAATACAAGAATGGAGTTGGAAAATAGCATTGTATCATGACCATGAGTGCCTTGGTGACTCTTCCCCTCATATACTAAAAACATGATGTAATTAGATTTTTCTTGATTAATAAACAAGTACTAACCCCACTCTCCATACAACTGTGGAGAATGTTCTGTCCATTGGCTAGATCTGGGTAGGGGTTTAAAGTTTACCACCCGTATTGTCCTTGGCTGGTGCCTTAGTTTGAGCAGGACCCCTGGGCCCAAATTGGCCTATCATAATGTTCTACTTGTAGGTTTCTAGGACCCACTGGATTCTTCAACTTTCACACAAACTCTGGTGCCTCATATTTGACCATGTCCCCTGGAGGGAGAGACCTGGTGGCACTCAGAGGAAGGACAGCAGGCTACCAAGAAGAGAATTGATACCCTATACAGGGGGAGGAAATCCCCTTCAGTCACAGTCATAGGGGAGGGGAATAAGGGAAAAATGGGAGGGAAGAATGGGAGAATACAAGGGATGGGATAACCATTGAGATGTATCAAGAATAAATTAATAAAAAATTAAAAAAAAAACACTCCAAGTCTCAGAGGAATAAAGATACAGACTTCCTAGTGTGGAAAAGAGAGTTAAAATAAAATAGTCAAGCAAGCAAAAATAATAAACAAACAAACAAACAAACAAGTACTAAGAGAGCTGTGTCCAGAACCTCAATGTGAAGAGTATAGATTCAGCTTCAAGTCAGCCTAATTCCAGCTCTATTCATATGTTTTGCAAGTGGGCATATTTTTCACAGACTTCTTTTTATGTTTCTAACCAAAACAGACTTCTGTGTCAAACCACCTCCCTGACATTTTATACCACTCATCCCTGCATAATTTATCTGGGTAGAACCATCTGACATATTCAACAACAGCCCAGAGCATCTGAGCCTCAGGATAATAGTCATTTGAAAGCCTGTCTGTCTCTGAAACTTGTAGAAAGTGAGATTAGATTCTTTCTGAGCAGACACAATCACTGTTCTGTTTCTCCAGAGCAGGTTCCAAAATGTATTGTATTGCTTTATCACATCCTATTCCTGACTGTTAGTTGTAGCTGAAGCAGACCCATTCCTCACTGTTGATCACTGTTTTTCCTTCTTACTCTCCATGATTGGTTTCAGTCATATTTGTCTTTAACCAAGATTCAATTTATTTTAATTCTAACATCAGGACAGATTCCCAACAATCCAAGATGCAGACTTGCCTCCATGTGACAAGAAGGGTGTGCTTAAGGAAGAGACATTTGCTATTTTCAATTTGGGTCACATATTATACTGCAGTAATAATTAAAATTGCCTTGAAAAAACAACTTAAGAAAGAAAATGTAAGTTTGTCTTTTATGCTAGCCCCTCTACTTTAAAGAGATATGCAGTTTAAACCAGATATGCATTTTATGTTTAATAGTAAGAAAATTATAAGAAGATACCAAGTGGCAGATAGTAGATTATATAAGGTTGATTAAATGAGCATGGGGAGAGAAGGAAAGGGGTAAGTGGTACGAGAGAGAGAGAGAGAGAGAGAGAGAGAGAGAGAGAGAGAGAGAGACAGAGAGACAGAGAGACAGAGAGACAGAGAGAGACAGAGAGAGAGACAGAGAGGGACAGAGAGAGACAGAAAAACAGAGAGACAGAGATAGGGACAGGGACATGGACAGAGGGAGAGGGAGAGAGAGAAAGAGTAAGAGAGAGTGGTGAGGTAGGACTGTCCTTTTATATAGGCGTGGGCAATGATTCCACAGATAGGCAGGCTGAAGCAAAAGCCCAACAAGGCATAATCATATTTTCATGCAAAGAATTTATTCCCATTTGGCTAACACACACAGCAAGAGAGAATACTGATTTATCCTATTTGCCAGTATACAACTAAGAAAACACAAAGTCTCAAGGGTAAAACTCAAAGATGTGTGCTGTGGAAAACAGAAGATTTCAGAAGTCAAAACAGGGTGGATACTTAACACCAGGAAGTTTCTGCCAGGTCTTGCAATGGATTGATGACATGTCAAACAGGATAAAATAGAGTGATGACCTTGGCCTTAGAAAGAGAAGTTTAAATGTCTATGACATTGTTAAGCATTACTAGAACAGGACAGCAATAGCAAATAAACTAAGGAGACTTGTTCAGTTTCAATATGAACATTAGCTTCTCTTTAGAAAGTACTGGACAATTGTCAGACCTAGAAATGAGAAATTGCTAACCTCAGACACAGACTAGTCAAACAGAAGAACCATAGATACCAGAGCCATGAAACTCAATACACGCACCTGAAAGCAGTTTGCACCACAGTCTATACATGGCTCATTATGAAACATAACCTAGCATTCAGGCTATGAATCTTAGGGAATGGTATTGGAATTACTACTTAATACTTAAGAACCACATGACATTAGAACAATCTTTACCAGCACATTGAGAATGAAAGATCCTAGTTCATTTAAAATTGCTCTAATTGCAATTGAGGCATGTGCAAGACATCCCTACCAGTGTCTTAACCATAAGAAGCCCTTGGTGGTGTTTTGTAACAGTGCTCACCTTGCTGTTCTTATCATTATTAAGCCTTGAGTCTATCATCTTTAAAAAAAGAGTCTCCTGTGCCTTTCTGCTCAACATCCCTGAGTGCTGTTTTCACTATTCTAAAGGGGTTTTATAATATATTTTATTAATTTATTCATATTACATCTCAATTGTTATCCCATCTCTTGTATCTTCCTATTCCTTCCTCCTTCCCATTTTCCCCTTACTCCCCTCCCCAATGACTGTGACTGAGGGGGACCTCCTCCCCCTGTATATTCTCATAGGGTATCAAGTCTCTTCTTGCTAGCCTGCTATCCTTCCACTGAGTGCCATCAGGCCTCCCCATCCAGAGGACGTGGTCAAATATGGGGCACCAGAGTTCATGTGAAAATCAGTCCCCACTCTCCACTCAACTGTGGGAAATGTCCTGTCCATTGGCTAGATCTGGGTAGGGGTTCGAAGTTTACTGCATGTATTGGCCTTGGCTGGTGCCATAGTTTGAGCAGGACCCGTGGGCCCAGATCTGCCCATCATAATGTTCTTCTTGCAGATTTCTAGGACCCTCTGGATCCTTCTATTTACCCATTCTCCCTTGCTTCTCTCACCCAGAATCCCAATAGGAAGTCTTCCCCCTCGGTCCCATTTTCCTGGTAAGTAAGACTTTCATGGGATATGCCCCTTGGGCTAGTGTCCAGATATAAGTGAGTATATACCATTTGACTCTTTCTGCTTCTGGGTTAACTCACTCATTATGATCATTTCTAGTTGAACCCATTTGTCCACAAATTTTGAAAATTCCTTGTTTTTAATAGCTGAGTAGTATTCTATAGTGTAAATAGTCTCTAATATCAATGTTGACTATCAAATTTAAGACAGATTCCCATGCTCGATATAGACTGGGTTTTCAAATGTAATTGTTCTTCATTAGGTCTTCCCACTATAAAATTCAGTCATATGGACCCTATTCTCTTTTTCTGTAGAATATTTAATCTACTTAGATATCTGGATAAAACAAGTAATTTTCTTTTCTTGTTATCCAAACTTTATTATTAATTCTCTCATTCCAATTCAGCTTTAAAGTTTGTGGAATAATGAGAAGTGCATTCATTTAAAAATATCCTTCTGTTATCTTTTTAGGTGGGAACTAACAAGAAGGCAGGACTACCTCTAGAGAAATTGTTCCATTACATAGGAGACCCTATCAACCATACACGTTTTCTGGCCCAATAACTTTCCTGTGCTACTAAGTTTGAGCTGTCAATTTGACAACTCAAAAATGAATCTTTAGAAAGTATCTGAGTCAGACAGGCCTATGGCATGTCTGTGAAGGATAATCTCAACTTTTCAGTTGTTATAAGAAGTTGGGACCACTGTAAGCAACATCATCCCTAGACAAGGATTTCTAAACAATTAAAATTTGCCGAGAACAAGAAAGCATCAACTTATTGTTTATTCTTTTTTTTCTCATATTTTATATGAAATTTCAAGCTACTATCTTAACTTCCTTTGCCAAAATTTGACTGTAAAAGGTATCCAAGCCATATAAACCCTTTTATCCTATATGGATTTACTAACTTATTTATCTATTCATTCATCCACTGGTCAGGGTATTTGTCATAGCAAGAGAAATGAAACTAGAATACATTTGGACATATTGCCAAGTAGTAACACTATTTACTACAATGCAGTATCTATGAAGGATCTGTTTCCTTCATCTTCTGCCAATCTGCAAGGTGGTTACATTCACTTTCTTTGCAAGTGTGGAAAATGATCATAAGCAAGTCAACTGTAAAAAGTGTAATTCCAGCAAATTCTTCATAGCCTAAGAAGCACTATTTTCTAGTTTCTTGCTGATGATAAAAGGCTAGAATTGAATAGTACTGTCTGTGCAGGTATGGTGTTATGCTTAAAAATATTATTAAAGATGCCAAAATATCCATGGATTGCATGCATTAAATAAGTTTGGAAAGCTCTTTATGCTTCCTAGATTTTGTGTCAAAATTTTTAGCTTACAATGGATTCTTTTTTAATGAGATCTCAAATTCCACACCTCAGCAACGTTGCAGGCTAATTTTATTTTGTTTCAGTAAAATGTTGAGAGTCTATGCAACATCAAGAGAAGAGAAATGTTTCATTTACATTTCAGAAGTAATATTTGCAAACTAAGAGACACTGAGATGAACAAAAAGCAGTTGTTCAGTTGGGTTCATGCTACTAATGTTCATGTATTTTTGTGGGAACACAATCCCTTTCAACGAGAATGCAAATGTTTGGCAAATATATGCCGAGTTCGGTATAAAGTCTCAAAACACTTGTTATTTTTGTGACACTGATAGGGAACATCAGACCCTTTTGCTCTCCATGTAAGGAAGCCGAATTAAAACAACTTTCTTTGCAGACCTTCTTTGCTGTCACTAACATGCAGGTTCTTGCTTGGGTTAATTTTCTTCTTCATACATGACAAGCCTATGATTTCATTGCTGATTTCTTTCTCTAGAGTCTAATTAATCTCAGTTCGTGCATTTTGGATGTGTATGGTGGTTACTACAGCAGAGTTTCACATAGTCAATAACTTTGTGGCAAAGATCATGAGTTCCTAACAGCTGGTAAAGTGTTCAGGTTAATTACATAACAACTGTCCTCCCACCACTCTCCCATACAGCAGAAGACAAGGAAGGCTCTCTTCTGCCTTTCACCTACAAATTTAGTCTTGCTTATGGTCACTTAGGACATAGGAGCTGACATTACCTTCCTATATGTATTTAAACTTAAGGAAGTTTGTGAAGAAAGTTAAAAGTAATCTATGGATGCACATGGTGAGTTCATTACTACATGTTAAGATCATGGGAATATGAATTCAGTGATACAAAAAACAGGTAATGTTGTTAAATCATATTGGAGCTGATGAATTTCTTGGGAGTTTTGGTTTGTAAAGTAAGTTATACTTGTCCTCACACTTTTACGTTATTTTTATTGTTTACAGGACACAAACAATATTGAATAGTCATTTCTCACTCTGTACCAAAAATATATATTGTATATGTTTCCATTTTCCCCTTCTCCATTTATTTCCACCCACATCCTTCCATTTTATAAAATGAACTTCTTCAACATCTGGGCATATCCCCAGTCAGTTCTGTGACTGAATTTCCCTATCCAATGTTGGTGCCATATGGGAAATGAGATGTTATAATGGAGTTTGGTTTCTAGATCTCAATATTTTATCTGAAGACTCAATCACATTTGTCTCAAAGCTTTTCCAATGGGGTGCCAATTAGAAGCACATCAAAGTTAAAATGGTAGGCCATTAGCAAAGTGAGTGGCTGCAAACAGTTAAATGAATGACTTGTTCTGATTTAGGTGGCATACTGCAAAAGCTCTCCTTCCTGGAGAGTAGAGAAGTCACAGCTCAGCAAATCTTCCTATAAAGGAATGCTTATCCCTCAATGCCTTGGAAACCTAACGGACTCTTTATGGATTCTCATATGTATACTGCTCTCCATATTTACAGGTTCCACATGCTAGTTTTCAAATGTGGGTTGAAAATATCTAAAAAGTTTTATTTTGTTTTGTTTAATCCCGTCATGTGCACTTAAAAACAAAACAAAACAAAAACCCAAAAAACAGCATAGGTATTTACACAGCTCTTACAATGCATTAGGAATCACAAACTAGGAGTAACTTAAAGCATATGGAAGTCTAATATACTTCTAGATGTCACCAAGCAGCTAGAAAACTGTGGTATATTTATACAATGAAATATTACTTAGTTGTGAATAAAATGAAAATTTCAGGCAAACAGATGGAACAAGAAAAAAAATCATCTTGAGTGAAGTATCCCTAATCCAGAAAGACAAACTGGTATGTGCTCATTTATATGTAACCATTAGTGATTAAGTTAGTGATGAACAAGTTAACGCCACAAAATCACAGAGGGTAGGCCTAGAGTAAGAGACCCGAGGCAACAGGTAGAAAGCATTAGGAAAGGGAAATTAAGGAGATAGATATGGATGGATAAGGGGCTTGAACAGCAAAATCAAGTAAAGATAGGAAAAGGAGAGGGAGATGCGGGAAGGTAAAATTAAGGAGCATTTGAGAGAGGTAGTATGGAAACCTACAAGAGTATAAGCTTTCTAAAATATGTACATATATTAAGACCATCTACATGAAATTGCCAAATAATAGAAGAGACAGAGTGCTAACTGGCTACCTCTTATCACCAAATGAAACTTTCTGTTCCTGGATTGTGTTTCATCTAATCGAGTTGTTGGCCAAATGTCAAATCGGGCTTTATGTTAATCCTCAATCAGCCCAAGCTATTGCCAAGACAACAGGTTGCTCTCCACAAAAAGGCCCTGTTGTTTAAAGACAACACCTACACAACTCACTGGACATGGAGCTATCAAGCTGGTACCAGTATAGAGCCTCGATCCCTACATTCTAGTGTTTTTAGTGTGGGAAAGTACACTCTGCATCTATCAAAAGAGAACTGTAAACTCCAACATAGCCATAACCCCTTTGATCTACAATGATGTAATGCCTGCAAAATATGCTAAGGAAAGAGTGGTACAAATCTTGTTGGAGTAACTCACAAAACCTGATTTGTCTTAGGGTCCACTCCATGAGAGGGAACCCAAACCTGAAGCTGCTTAAGTATCCAAGAAACAGAGACTAAGTATCCTAGGAACCTAGGGTAACACCAAATAATACTGGCCTACAAAATAAAATAAAACCCAAAGAGATACATGACTCGTAATGATATTCTGATATATTCAAACATCAGGAGCGTATTGAGCCGTCATTAGAAAAGCTTCCTCTTTCTGCCAATGGGAAAAATATAACCCTACAGCCAAACATAAAGAAAGTGAGAGATCTTTGGACAATAGATTATTGAAGAAGGTTCCTAGGAAATTGAATCTAGGCAGATGAGCTTGACAGAGCATTCACTTACTTAAGAGCCCAGGTTATTTTGCATGTCCACTGTGGCATAATATCATGATGGCAAGATTCACAAGGCAAGTCTCCTAATGTACAAGTCATAACTGCCAGATGTCACAACTAGACTTTGCCATATCCACTATAAAAATAAAACTTAAGTCCTAGTTTGCTTTTTATTATTGCCTTTAAGGCCAGATTCAAAGCTGTTTGGCATGGAAAGGATTTATTTCCTCTTGCAGGTTACAGCCTTCATGAAGAAAGTTGGGTCAGAAAGTCATGGCAAAAAGCTGGAGTGAGGAACTCAAGGAGAGATAATGGAGCAATGTTGCTTACTGCCTTGCTCAGCCTGTTTTCTTACACCACCTGCATAGAGCAGGCACTGCCCATAGTAAACTGGATCCTCTCACACAAATTATTACTAAAAAATGTTTCACAGACCTGCCTACAGAAAATGTAATGAAAGAATTATCTCAATTAAGATTCCCACTTCTCAGGTAGCATGAAGCTGATGCAAATCTAACTAGCACATCCTCCTATAGCTCTCTTTTCTTAAGTTTTCTTAAGAAAACTATTTCTGAATCATTTCTTTGTACTTTTACTCAAATTTTACTAGCCAATCCTAAACCAGTTGCTCTCACAGGAAATAAGATCTTTCTGCTTAACAGAATAATAAAAATTAGTATTCACGGGATATGAAAAGACAGTCATGATTTCTAAGAGTGAGTTATCTTGTTAACTTTCTATTACTATATAGATTGTGATCTTTGAACAATTTTGAAAGGAAAACTGGTCCCATTGATTTCTAGACTTCTCATGCATGAAAAGCACCTGAAATGAAGAAATAATTATACCAGCTTCACCAAATGATGTACATGTAAATGCTACGGTGAGTGACTTTGCTGTTCTGGATTTTTATTTTACTTTATTTGGTTTATTGAGACAGGGTTTCTCTGTATCCCTGACTCTCCTGGACTCACTTTGTAGTCCAGGCTGGCCTCGAACTCACACTGATCGGCCTGCCTCTGCCTCCCAAGTGCTTGCATTAAAGGCGTGTGCCACCACCCACCCGACTTTCGTGTTATAAGCCATTTATATGTAGTAAAGCATTATCCATTAAAACTGTACCATGAAAGAGATGTTCCTAAAAGTATCCAGAAGCAGAACAGGTGAAATAATAGGTCCCAGAAACCTACAAGAAGAACATTATGAAGGGCAGATCTGGGCCCAGGTGTTCTGCTCAAACAATGGCACAAACCAAGAATAATACATGCAGCAAACATTGAACCCCTACCCAGATCCTGCCAATGGACAGGACATTCTCCACAGTTGAGTGGAGAGCAGGGACTGACTTTTACATGAACTCTGGTGCCCCATATTTGACCACATCCCCTTGATGTGGAGGCCCAGTGGCACTCAGAGGAAGGATAACAGGCTATCAAGAAAAGACTTGATACCCTATAATCATATATAGGAGGAGGAGGTCCCCCTCAGTCACAGACATAGGAGAGGAGAATACAGTGAAAATGGGAGGTAGGGAGGAATGGGAGCATACAAGGGATGGGGTAGCAATTAAGATGTAATATGAACAAATTAATAAAAAAGAAAAAATACTTAAGCAGCCAAAAAGGATTGTTTTTACATTTTTATTTTATAAATTTAAATGTATTTATTTTTGATTTATTTGCTTTACATCCCAATCATTGTCCCTTCCCTGATATCCTCCCAGTCCCATCCTCCCTCCCTCTTCCTCTCATGCCCCTCCCTTATTCCTCAGAAAAGGAGAGCTCTCCCCTCCTAACAACTGATCCCAGCCTATTAAGTCTCATCTTCAGGTTTGCCTGTATTCTCTTCCACTGTTTCCTGGCAATGCCAGCTACCTCACCAGGTAGAAGTGATTGAAGAGCATGCAATAGAGTTCATGGGGAAGAGAGTCCTTATTCTTCTTAGTAGGGGAACCATTTGGAGACTGAACTTTCTATCAGCTAAATATGAACAGGGGCCTAGGTCCTTTCCATTCATGGTCCTTGGCTGATGTATCAGTCTTTACAGGCCCCGCCCTGGGCCTAGATTTGTTGGCCCTGTTTGTCTTCTTGTAGAGCTCCTGTTCCTTCTGGGTCCCTCTCTCTCCCCACTCTTCCATAAGACTCCCTTTGCTTTGCCCAAAAATTGGCTGTGAGCCTCAGCATCTGCTTCAATTCCCTGCCGGGTTGAATCTTTCCTAGGACCTCTATGGTAGACCCCCCCCCCCCCCCCCCATTCTGTTCCCTCTCTTCAGCTGCTTCCAGTGTCTGTTCTATTTGCCCTTCTGAGTGAGAATTAAGCATCTTCCCTAGCGTCTTCTTAATACTTAGCTTCTTTAGGTCTGTGGATTATAGTATGGTTGTCTTGTATTATATGATGAATATCTGCTTTTAAATGAGTATATACCAAGTGTGTCCTTCTGGGTCTGGATTACCGCACTCAGTATGATTTTTTTTTCTAGTTTCATGCATTTGCCTGCAAATTTCATGATTTCCTTGCTTTTTATAGCTGAACAGTATTCCATTGTGTAGATGTACCAGTTTCTTTATCCATTCTTCAGTTGAGGGACATCTGGGCTGTTTCTAGTTTCTGGCTATTACTAATCACACCTCTATGAGAATAGTTGTGCAAATTTCCTTATTGTACGGTGGAGGGTATTTTGGGGATATACCCAAAATATAGCTGGGTCTTGAGGTATAGCTGTTACTAATTTTCTGAGAAATTGCCAGATTGATTTCCAAAGAGGTTGTACAAGTTTGCACTTCCACCAGCAATAGAGGAACATTCCCTCTTTTTCCACATCCTCACTTGAGGGTTTCTTGTTCTTTCACTTGAGGGTTTTTTGTTTGTTTGTTTGTTTGTTTTTGTTTTTTTGTTTTTTTTGTTTTTGTTTTTTTTGTCTTTGGTAAGCCATTTTAATTTACAACTTTAAATATGAAGCCTGTGGTTTCTTGGAACATCTTCCCTTGCTCTTGTACAGAGGTGAGTTTACTCTCTTAATCCCCCAGAAGCTGGAAACAGCCCAGATGTCCCTCAACTGAAGAATGGATAAAGAAACTGGTACATCTACACAATGGAATACTGCTCAGCTTTAAAAAGCAAGGAAATCATGAAATTTGCAGGGGTCCTTAGATCCCTCAGGATGGATCCCCAATTCTTCATCTGTCCACTGGGAAGAGTCTGAATATAAAAAAGTGACTCAGCACAGCATGATTCATGCCAAAAGTTGGCCTCTTTTGTGTCTTCAACCATTTTGACTGCATCTTCCTGCATTTGTTTATGGATTTTTCACTTTCTCCATTAATATCTTTGTTACTAATGATTTGAGGTCATTTTCTTCTATTTCAACTGTTTTTGAGTTTTCTGGGTTGCTTTCTTTGGAACAGCTGGGATCTGGAGATGCCATATTACCTTTTGTTTTTGTTGTTTATGTTTTTACACTGGCCTTTAGTCATTTTGCTGTCTCTGATGTTGGGAGGTAGCTTCTGACATCCTTCACTGGTCATTGAGAGAAGATTGTTGGTGAGTGGTTATAGATCAAGGGCTTTTGCCTGTGGGGATCAGGGAACTCTTCCCTGGGACAGGCAGGTGAGCTGGTTTTGGCTCTTGGAGACTTTGCTCCACACCCTGGGCTCCCCACTGGGTCAGCAGTGGTAAGTTCTGGTGCTCTACAGCTCTAGGATCAGTTTGAGGTAGAGCTGTTTATCCTGGTTTTGGCTGGGTTTTGAATACTCTACCCTTGGGCCCTGGGCCTTTGAGTTCTAGGCTCAGAGCACCCTAGAGTGCCTGAATCCCTGATGGTTTCTAGTAGTTGGTTAGGTTTCTGCCTGATCCAACCAGGCAGTGGGGCCTAGGTTCTTCCTGCCAGGCAGAGAACAGAAACTGCCTTCTGATTGTTGTTAGTTGGGTAGATTTCTGCCCTATCCCCTCAGGCCTGCCCAACCTCTCCCAAGAGCTTGGGATGCCCTGCATGGCTGGTTAGTTTTCTGCCCTATCCCCTCAGGCCTGCCCAGTGTCTCCTGAGAGCATGGAAGGCCCTGCTAGACTGTGGATCCTGGCTTGGCTGGGTCTGTTCTGGCTAATTGTGCAGGGACAGTCCGTTGGGGCCAGTAGCTAGGTTCCTATCCGGGCTGTTCAGACATCACACCTGATGTGGGTGTCTCACTGGGTTGGGATGGCTGGATCATTTCCTGCCCTTTCCCCTCAGGCCTGCCCAACCTCTCGCAAGCACATGGGAGATCCTACCAGGCTGTGGAGCCTGGCTAGGCTTTGGTCCATTATGACCAATTATGTCGGGATAGTCTTCTGGGGCCAGTAGCTAGGTACCTGCTCTGAGGTGGTTCTGTCCTGCTGCATTAGGCTGGCTGAGTAGTTTCTTGCCCTTTCTTTTTAGTCCTGCCCAACATCTCATGAGAACATGGAAGTCCCTGCTAGGCTGTGGAACCTGATCAATTTTGCTGGGACAGTCCTCTGGGGTCCTGCCCAGCCTCACTCAGATCACCCCACTCAGACAGCATCACTGTGGCTGGACATGTGCACAGATGTCTGGGCTCCCTGTGTGGCACCTGGGCTTTCTGTGGACTGGCCTGGGGCAGGGGAGGTGTCTGAATACAGATCCACCTGTATCCCTGAGATTTCCCTATGCCTGTAGCTCTGGTACCTCACTGCCAGGACTTCAGTCCCATATACTGAGTTAAAGCTGCAGAGCAAGGCCACAGCTCTCAGCTCGCAGGTGGGCTCCAGTCCAGACTCTGGGGACCGGATTCCTGTCCTCTGTGGGCTACCTGTGATATACACTGTGCGGACCTTTCACACCAGTGTTCTCTAGCTGCTGTGGTCTATGGCTCCAGTGTGGTCCCCAGTCTTCTCCCTGAAGATTAGACACCATACTTTGGTGCTGCCATCTTGGAATCCTCTCCGTATTTTTTAGTTTTGTTCTATTCTTATTTTATATGATATAGGAGCTACTTTGTTTTTAATATTTGCTTTCTTCACCTAATGATGTGAACCACAATACCAAAGGGTCCATGGGCTTTCAGAAAGAATGTATGTACCACATCTGTTGGGTGGAATGTCCTGTAGATATCTATTAAATTTAGTTGACATGTGGTATATTTTTATGGTGAGATTTCCTTACATTTTTGCTGAAGGACTAGATTATGTGAGAATAAGATGATATAGTCTTCATTTTTCTGTCTTGGTATATATGTTATATTTAATACCATTCAACATTTGCTTTATAAAAGTGGAAACTTTAGAATAGGTAACCTAAATATTTATTTTTATTTATTCTTGATTAATTGTTTTGTTTTTCTTAAATATGTGGTATTTATCCTTTCTGACTAGTTTTGGTTTGAAGACTACTTTATTAATAATAATGGATGAGATAGCGTGTCTTTCCAACTTTTATTTGGAAAGTTGATTTCCACCCTAGGTTTTGGATTTTGAGCGTTTGCTAGCTTCATAATTTTCCTGGCACTGATATTTTTAAAAATCTCAGCTTGTCTACCTCTTTTAATTGTGAACTCATTTACATTTATGGTTATTCAGAATGTTCTGGCATTTCCTGTGATTTTATTAGATGATGTCCTACTTGATCGTAGTCTTCCTTTTCTTCTGGATCCATTAGGGCTTTTATCTTTGTTTTGCTGGACATAATATTTTTTTTCTCTATTTCTTTTTATTTATCTGTTTCTGTCATTGAATGTATTCTTTCCTATGTTCTCATGGATGAGACCTTTTTTTCCCATGAACAGTATTCTTTTCAAGTATTTTCTACAGAGATAGCTTTACACTTATGAATTGCTTTAACTTGTGTTCTTATCTTGAAACAGTCTTAGTTCACCATCAATTTTAATAGCTAACTTTTATGTGTATATTAATCTTACTTGAAAGCTTTTTACTTTCCTGACTTGAAATAAAGTATTTGCTGCTTTTTTGACATTTAAGGTTGCAGTTGATTGATATGATGTTTTTCTGACATAAATGCTGTCTATAAGATGCTGATTTTTCCCATAAAGCTTTTAAAACAGTTGTTCAGTTATTTTTACCTTATGTGTTTTGTCTGAATATATGTTTGCACAATATGTGTGTTCCTGGTGCCAGTGGAGGCAGGAAGAGCATATCAGATTCACTGCAACTGAAGTTACAGGGAGTTAAGGGTTCCCATGTGATTACTAGGAATCAACCCAGGTCTTCTGGAAGAGCAGACAGCAACCCTAAACACAGAGCCATCTCTCAAGGCTTTTTCTTAGGTTATTTTTTTAAATTTTACTATTGACTTTATTCAGTTCCAGAATATATTTTGTGTTTTCTTGGTGCTTATATTTCTTGCTGTGACTTTTTTCTAAATAAAAAACAAAAACAAAAACAGCTCTCAAACGTAACTAGTCATTTATGTCCCTTTGGTAACTTTCTCTAGAGGCTCTGAATTGATTTCCCTACCTTTTTTTTTTCTTTTTTGCTCATTTTTGTTCTCTATGTGAGCACTAAACTTTTTAAAACATAGGACTCTGAATTCTTTCTATAAAATTTCAGCTATCCCAGTGTTATGTGTTTCTGTTGCTGGAGAGCTGTGAGCTTGTAGGTGGGTTGTGCTGAGTTGTCCTGTAATCTTTGTTTATTGTCTTGTAAGTATGTGAGGGTCTAAGCACCTTCCAGTTTTAGCATTTCCCCATTGTTCCTCAAACTCTTCTTTTGTTTTATGTGTTTTGTTTTGTTCATCATTCTGCAGAGCGCTCCTTAACAGGAATTGTGTTTCCTGCTCCTGTATGGTGTTAAGCTGGCAGCAGTCCCCACACATGACTTATGAGCAATTCCAGCACTAATTCGCAGTCATAGACACTTATGCCTTTCCTGTGTCTCCCTGACAAATTCAAAGACACAAATCATTCATAGTTGTTTTTGGCGTTAATAGTATCAATATTTTAGTATTGAAACAAAGTAGAAGTGGTGAAAGAGGGGAAGAAAGAGCAACATACAACTGAGAAGGAATACATAGGGTTTGGAGGTATAGAGGTAGAAGGATATCAGAAAAGTGCAGAAAGGTAGACTTATTTGGGTGAAGAAAGTAAGGGACCATCTGGAAATCTTTTTCTGGTAAGACAGAATTTAAAACATAAGGGCTTAACAAATACAAGAAATACTGTACATATTTTTTTAAAAATAAGAAATATAGAAAAATACTAACATAAAGGTTATAAAAGGGGAAATACTTGATAACATGAATTAGAAGGTATGTGCCTGGTTTGTCTTTCTCATTGGAAAGGTTTGATGATTTCTTCCCTTTAGACTGATACTTATATCTGACTCTTTGGTGACTAAATTTGAGGTTCAGATGGGAAGGTTATCTGTGAGTATAAACCACTTTCCTCCCAGGATTTTCAGGATATAATCCATTCTCCTCTCCACAGCAAGTTGCAGTTTTGCAACTATTGAATTAAGGATTAAACTTTCCACAGTACAACTTGCTGCAACTTGACCTTGAAGGCATGTGGAAGGTTCTCCCACCCAAGTATCTCTATTCCTGGCCGAGTACTATAAAGGCTTACATAGAATACTTCCAGTACATGAAGATCCCCCTTGGCAATGCTGAAGGAAAGATATTTATATTTATTTTATTTTATTTTTTACACCCTGACCACAGTTTCCTGTTGTTCCTTTCCTTCAATTCCCTTCTACCCACCTCCCCTCTGCCCCACAATCTACTTCTGAATTTCTCTTCAGAAAAAGGGTAAGCCTCTCATTAATATCAACTAAACCTGACGTATAAAGCTGCTGTAAGACTAGGCACCTCCCCTCCTATTAAGGTTGGAAAGGGCAACCCAATACTAGGAAAAAGTTTCCAAAAGCAGCCAGAGGCATCCCTGCTCCCACTTTTTGAAGTCACACAAAAAGTTTAAGCTACACAGCTGTAACATACATGCCGAGGGCCTAGGTGAGTCCCAGCATGCTCCTTAGTTTTCAGTTCAGTCTCTGTTAGCCCCTGTGAGTACAGGTAAGGAGATCTGGTGGGTTTTCTTGTGGTGTACTAGACACCTCTGCTCCTACAATCCTTCCCCCCCCCTTTTCTTCAGTACTCCCTAATTTCTGCTTAATGTTTGGCTGTGGATCTCTGCATCTATCTCCATCATTTGCTGCATTAAACTTTCTTGATGACAATTGGGCTAGGCACCAATCTATGAATATAGCAGAATATCATTAGGAATCATTCTGATGACTTTGTTTTTTCCTTTTGTCAGTTATCTTTGGTTTTTATCCTGGATCTCTGGGCTATCTAGTCTCTGGGTCCTGGCCCACCATGCAATGTCAGGGACTCTTTCTTATGACATGTGTCTCAAGCTGGACCAGTCATTGGTTGGCTACTCCTATGATTTCTGTGCCAAGCACATCTTGTAGTCAGGACATATTGTGGGTCTAATGTTTTGTGTCAGAATCTCACCACTGGAAGTCTGGCCTGGTTACAGGAGATGGCTAGTTCAAGCTCCATATGTCCTCATGCTTAGGGAGACCCTCTTAGCTAGGGGATGCCTCATGGATCACTAGGGGTTTCCATTGTAGGAAGTTTCTAGCTTGTCTCTGAGATGCCTGCCAATTCCAGTAGTCTCTCCCAGTATACTTTCCCCATCTTCACACCACCTGATCCCTCCTGCTCTCACCTCATCTGGCCCAAACCATTCACCCATGTTTATTCTATTTCACCTACCCAAGGAGATACATGAGTTCTCCTTTGATCCTTCATTGTTACTTAGCTTCCCTGGGTCTGTGGATCACAGCATGGTTATCCTTTATTTAACAGCTAATATCAATTTATAAGTAAGTGCATGCTATGTTTTTCATTCTGGGTCTGGGTTGCCTCACTCAGGATGATGATTTTTTTTCTAGTTTCACCCATTTGCCTTCAATATTGTGATGTCATTTTTAACCACTGAGTAATACTCCATTGTGTAAATGTACCACTTTTTTTTTTTTATCAATTCACTGGTTAGGAGACATCTAGGTTATTTTCAGTTTCTGGCTATTATGAATAAAGCTGCTATGAGCATAGATGAACAAGTGTCTATTTGGTATAATGGAGCATCCTTTAGGTATATGCCCTGGACTGGTATAAATGATACTTGAGGTAGATCTATTCTCAATTTTTCTGAGCAGCTTTCATATTAATTTCCAAAGCAGCTGTATATGTTTGCACTCCCATCAGCAATGGAGTGGGTTCCTCTTTCTCATTATCATCAAGAACATGGCCAGAAATATGCAGATGCTTCTTCACTTGAGTTACCTGAATTACTTTGCCTCTTACAATTCTTTTTGGATATGTTGTGCAGCAGGAATATTTTATGTATTCTACCAATAATCATAGTTTATGTGATATACAGTGTTTTTAGTTCATAAAATAAAACTTCAATCATGGAAAAGTTTGAAAGTGTGCACTCCTATATATGGCTGTATATGTGACTTCTTTTGATCTAACTCAGGTCCTCATGATTATGGAGAAAATCATCTCCTCAGACCCTCTTCCTGCTCTAAAAACTATGTGTAGTCTCTCTTCTGCAAGGAACATATTTTCTCTACTCCCTTCAATCACTCTTACCCTTACATTTATATTATATTCTGTATGTTTACATAAGTCAGGCTAAACATGCCTTATTACTCCCCATTAGACTCTATACCTTTTCTAACAATAGTCTTCAGAACAATGCTTTGTATATTATGCTTCATTTATTGAATTTAAAATAATGAGTGTTAATTCACTTGGACTTTAGTTTTATACAGGGTGATAAATATGTATCTATTTCCTTTTTTCTACGTGTAGACATCCAGTTAGACCAGCACCATTCGTTGAAGATGCTGTATTTTTGCCATTGTATGGTTTTGGCTTCTTTGTCAAAAATCAAATGTCTATAGGCGTGTGGATTAATTTCTGGGTCTTCAGTTCAATTCCATTGATCAACTGGCCTATTTCTATGCTAGTACCATGGCATTTTTATTACTGTTGCTCTATAGTACAACTTGAGATCTGGGATATGGAGATTCCTCTGGAGGATCTTTTATTGCATAGGATTGCTTTGCTATTCTGGGTTTTTTGTTTTCCTATAGGAAGTTGAGAATCGGTCTTTCAAGGTCTGTAAAAAATTATGTAGGGATTTTGATAGGGATTGCATTGAATCTATAGACTGCTTTTTGTAAGATAGCAATTTTTACTATCTCCCAACCCACATGCATACGCAAACTTTCCATTTTCTGATGTCTTCTTCCATTTCCTTCTTCAGAGACTTGAAGATTTTTTCATATAAGACTTTCTTTTGCTTGGTTAGAGTTATACTTTATATTATTTGTGGCTATTGTGAAGGGTGCGTTTTCCTTAATTTCTTTCTCAGCCTGCTTGTCATTTATATACAGGGTGGCTACCGATTTTTTGAGTTGATTTTGTATCCAGCCACTTTATTGAAGTTATTTATTAGTTGTAGGAGTTCCTTGAATAGTGCTATCACAAGGCCCAGCTATGCCACTTCTGGGTGTACAGCTGAAAGATGCTCCACCACACAAGGACATTTGCTCAGCTATGTTCATAGCAGCTTTGTTTGTAATAGCCAGACTCTAGAAATAACCTAGATGTCCCTCAATCAAAGAATAGATAAAGAAATTGTGATACACTATTAAAAGCAAGGGAATCTTGAATTTTCAGGGAAATGGATGGAACTAGAAACAGTCATCCTAAGTGAGGTAACCCAGACCCAGAAAGACACCCATGGCATATATTCACTTATAAGTCGATATTAGCCCAACACAGATGTCATCTGAGAGACTCCACCCAGTAGAGGATTGGGACGGATATTGGCACTCAAAGCTGGACTCTGGGTGGAGCACTGAGAGTTGTAGGGAAAAGTGGGGGGCTGGAAGGTCCAGTAAGGAGCAGGAGCTCCACAGGGAGACATGAAGGCCTGTGGATCTGGACACAGGGAGGCCTGCAGAAACTGATGCACCAGCCAAGGATAATGCATTCAGAGAACCAAGACCCCCTGTTCAGATATTACCAATGACCTGCTGATTCTCCATGTGTGGGGTAAGGAGGCACAGCTGCTGGACCTCTGATATGCACTCAGGTGCCGAGGATTTGGTCACTGCCCCTTGGCAAGATGGCCTAGTGGGCACACAGAGGAAAGGGATGCAGGCTATCCTGGTGATACCTAATAGGCTGTTGCCAGACACTTGGCGTAGACGGGTCCCCCAATCATATGTCTAGGGGAAGGAAATAGGCAAAAGAGGCAGACAGGGTGGGAATGGGAAGATAACAGGGAGGGGATAACAGTCAGGATGTAATGTAAATAAATTATAATAAACAAAATAGACATTAAAAACAAAATAATGAGTTTTTAATGTGACATTTAGGTAGAATATTACCATGTTCCAATAGAGATGATGCAAGATATGTAAGATTCAGATTTCCTTATTTTTCATGCAATTACTTGCTCACTGTCATCTTATTTAGATAAAGATATTTTGTTTCTTTCTCTTTCCCCCTTTGCTGTTGCTGTTTTGAAGTGCTGGTACAAATCTAATGTTTCAAACATTGCAGGTGAATGCTATACAACTGAACCTCATCTCTCACAGAGTGTAACTCCTCCTGTCCAAGCATAACTAAAATAATGAGAAAGAACATTCCTGGAATCGGGTTCCAGCAGCCTACGCCTGGATTTACTTTGATAAGACAAGTAAATATATTCAAAGACAGATATTTGTTCAACAGAGGATGAAACAAATTTGATAAACTGAATCTAGGTCATCTATTCCTACAACAAGTTTTTACAAATATCTGAGCAACCATAAAGTCTGTCCAATAACATAATGGCTATTCAATAAAATGTTACCGTGCCAAATTGTTTCAATGAGATGAGGAAGGTGCCTTCTGCTTCTCCATGTGTGAGAGGTGACCTCATTTACTTTTAATAGTGTATTAGGTGATGTTTGATTGATGTGTTTTCTAGATTTTAGTAGTTTCAGTGACAGTCATTGGCAATAGCAGTCAGTTTTGGCTGGAAGGTTTAAACAGATGTAAGTGGCTCATACACCACCGTATTAAAAAACATAGTGCAACCCACATAGAGTGGATAGTGATAAGACTAAAAACACACCTTCTGTTTTAATGCAGTGACATTTTTATATTGTATGGAAGAAAAGCATTTTATAAAATTACATTTGCAAATGTTGTGCCATAGAGCGAAGAGCCCTAAAAACAATTGCATTACTCACCATAAGGACTGAGTGTATATGTAATGCCCTTGAAAAATGTTCTCTCGTGGTAGATAGTAAGTGGGCACCTCACACAAATGAAATGCTGAACCTTGCAAAAGCAGTTACTTCAGTGTATGATACCTATTCTTCTAACCCTAAAGATTGGAATACAAGCTCCTAATTTTATCGTGAATAAATTTTAAACTAGTTTTATGTTTTGCCCAATATCAGCCAGTATGTGGTAATAATAAGAATAGATGGTAAGTTTAGGGATTGCAAGTCTTTGAATTACTGAAGAAACCTCCCTTATAAAATCTTTTTTTAAAACTGAACTTATTTACAGGTGTTAGCTTGTTTGAAGATAAAGCAGATGTGGCTCGTATTCCATTGGATCATTCTCTTGCATATGTGAGATACTTACAAGACTTTCATTTATGTTGGATTATGGGACCTTTTTTGCAGGAAATACACACCACTTGCAACAAATTATGTACCTCAGAGTGGAGTTTTATTCTAGGTTCTGCTAGAAAAGGTGGCATGGAATGAAGAAAATGTGTAGGATTTTTATTGTTGTTTGTTTGTTTGTTCGTTTTTGCCAGAGTAGATACAATTAAGAATTTGCAATTGTGCCTCGTTGTTTTTCTAATTTATCAATTTTTACTTTATTTATTTTTATTATAGTGTGGGTACATGCATGTATGCATATGCATATGTATGTATGGGGAAGCAGAAACTATGGACATCAAAAGAAAGCTTTAAGGAGTCAGTTTTCCCCTCTGAATATGTGTTGTTTGAAGTTCTGTGGCTTGAACTGAGAACCTCAGGTTTGTGGGTACCACGCCATCTTGCTGCCCTCACCCCCACCCCCAGAAAATATTAATTCTTAATGAAACATTCACAACAGATAGGACATAATTTATTGTTTGGGGTAAAAGAATTTCATGACTGATAATTCACTATGTGCTATGATTTCAGCAATAAGTCCTGTTTAGAGAGTACAGTGAGGATATTGAGTGCTCATTTCTTCATGCTGAGTGTGAAAAGCCTCCAGGTGTTCTGGCCCATCAGTCTCACTAAAATATCTTGGCACTCTACGAGGAAGACACCAGAGCAGATTAGCACTTAACTCATGAGAAGTTTCTTTCTTGTGTCCAAAGTTGCCTATATGTCATTATGTAGGTATATGTGATCTGTGACCCATTGTTGCCATAGTCTTTTAGAGGACTTCCTGCCTTTGCTACATTGGATTATTACAAACTAGATTGGCAGCATTGTATTGGTTATTCCTTCATATAAACAGGTATCAATCAGCAATTCCCAACTAAAATTTTACATGAATCAATTTATGGCATATATCTCCGTGACTAGCAGTTATGTGGATATTGCGAGAATTAAAATGACTGGAAATGTTTTATTACTCTTATTTAGATTCCAAGAGTTCTTCCAATGTGAAAATCACAAAATCTGCACAGGTGGTATAGAAGAAGCCTTGACAGGGCTTAGGCTTAAGAAAAGAAGAGTTTCCGGGTGTTGATCAAAAAAAGATGAAATTAAAATTTAATATTCAGGAAAAACTGAGGTAATTTGATAAAGCTCTGCACTCTCTTTTAACAAAGGAAACTGGTTCCTAAGTATGGAGGCTAACACCAGAAATGTCGTGACTATTGCCCACATCTGACCTCAAATTTCGGGAATTCCTTGTTTTTAATAGCTGAGTAGTATTCCATAGTGTATATGTACCACAGTTTCTTTATCCACTCTTCTACTGAGGGAAACTTAGGCTGTTTCCATGTTCTGGCTATTATGAATAAGGCTGCTATGAACATGGTTGAGCAAAGTTTCTTGTTGTGTGCTGGAGCATCCAAGGAGTGGAATAGCTGGGTCTTGAGGAAGCCCTATTCCCTTTTTTCTGAGATAGCACCAGATAGATTTCCAAAGTGGCTGTACTAGTTTGCATTCCCACCAGCAATGAAGGAGTGTTCCTCTCTCCCCACATCCTCACCAGCATGTGGTGTCACTTGAATTTTTGACCTTAGCCGTTCTGATGGGTGTAAGATGGAATCTCAGAGTTGTTTTGATTTGCATTTCCCTGATGACTAAGGAGGTTGAGCATTTCTTTAAGTGTTTCTCAGCCATTTGATACTCCTCTGTTGAGAATTCTCTGTTTAGTTCCAAGCCCCATTTCTCAATTGGGTTATTCGGTTTGGTGGTGTTTAATTTCTTGAGTTTTATGTACTACACAATATTGAGACTCCAAATAGAGTACAAAGATAAGCAATAAAATTATTAGTACTATCTGTTTTAAAATAATGAGTATTTAACCTAAATCTATTCCCTGACAATATTGAACAGTTATCTAAGTTATTATGAGTTAAAGATATTAAACATGCTTGAAAAAAACCATAAGAAATCACATTATTTTATGCTTACCTAAAATGCGTATATTACAATATACCTAAGTTATACATTGTGCATATACACATGTGATTTAAATTCACTAAGAACACAAGGAAGTGATAACACTCTCCAAAGAATCCTTTCTATCTAACAAACCCCAGTATCAGATATGAGAATACTCCCAGAACAATGCTCTAGTGATGTGGCCTTTGGTTGACTATCATAATTAATCTTCAGTTCCTGTTGCTGAAGGCACCACTTACTTCTGGCACAGGACTTGGAGGAATTATCTTAGTCTGACCTGGAATCCTCCTCCCTGAGGAATAGCTCTCAGAGTGTTTGATAGTCCTCTGCAGTCTGACAAAGAGGAAAAGGAATTCTTAGTGCTATTCAGCTGTGACATCAAGAACCATAACAGTGAAAAGCAAGGCAAGAAGATATCTCCAAAAATACAATAGTGACACTTATATGTTAGCAGAAGAGGGGAATGTCATGAGATCAACAGCCCCTAATTGCACTTAACTCTCATCCAATAGGAAAGAATTTATGCCTGGTATTGGAAACAAACTACCCATATCTGGTGAGTTGGTGGAACCTCCTGGAAAGTGTACTACTGGCACATTGATGAAGCAGTATAGCTTTCTAATGGCTTTCTAAATACTTGACTGGAAACCATCAGATAACCCTTCTTTGAAGATTTTTTTTTTTACAGAAGAATGAGGCCATCACAGAAAGAAACAACTGGCCATAATGCAGAGAAAAGGGTGACTTTGGGATGCCCAACTCACAATTAATACATTTATAACACAGACCCTACACCTAAGGGTTTTTTTTCAAGACAAGGTTTCTATGTGTAGTCTGGGATGTCCTAGACTTGTTCAGTAGTCCAGGCTAGCCTCCAGTTCACAGAGAGCTACCTGCCTCTGCCTTCTGGAGTGCTGGTATTAAAAGTGAGTGCCACCTTGCATGGACAACCTAAGGTTCTTAATCTAAACACATTGTATGCTGGTGAAGATTTTTTTACCATTCCACAGGATGATCTTTCATTCTGATATTCTTTCCTATGCAGAGCCTTTTTTTTTATGAGGTCCCATGTGTCAATTGTTGGTTTTAATGCCTACACTACCTAAGTTATTATATTTATGCCAGTAGACTATTGCAAGTCTCAGACCTCATAAAATAAGCTTTATATTGCAATAGATAACAATTAGTGGAAAGACAAAAATGATCAAAGTGCAGATAATGAGAATATAGAATTCTCAGTTCTAAATAGGACATCTATATTCCAGTCCCTCCTCCTAATGTTCAGAGATAACCTTGAAGTGAAGGCTGGAAAATTACAAGATCCAGAGGGAATAGACATCTATAGTGAGATAACATTTTCAGGCACGACAGAGCAGTTATATGTATTAACTCAAAATGGCTGAAGGACACATAAAGATGGGAGGAGAAAGCAGGATGTGAGATAGGAGGTGAATCAGAAGGAAGAAAATGGTGGTGAATGGACCTAAACAAGTTATATCCATGCATGAATGATAAGGAAAATATTTTTTAAACATACATATGCTTGTACAGAATCCACAAATTATTATAATTAACATATAATAAAATATAACTTTGTAAACACACTATATTTTGTTAATTTATTTATTAAGTAAAAGAACATTTCCCTAAATTCATGCTATCTCAATAGTCAGTGTATGATTGCTCATTAACTTCATCATAGTTTAACCTTTTAGATGCTTTGTCCACTGCAATAAAAAGCAGATACATAGATTCAGCAATCTAAAACCTGAAACGTTTTCAGAAATGAGCATGCCTTCATGATTTCTTCTCACTTTAAGTCTCTATCTTTTCCAAGCCATAATATATCTTATATGTACTAACACTATTTAAAGTTCTATATTTCTAGTTGGCATGCATAATTTTCTCATGATAATTTAAAAATATAGTAGCATCTTTGGGAATATTTTCATATAATCAAATTGTTCATTTTATAGGTGACTTAAAACACAAGGGAGAAAACTTCAAACATCTCATGATCTTAATTTTCATAATAAGATTGCATTATTAAATTTTTTAATGTAAAAGGAAATTGAGTGGAAAATTTTAACCCTCTCTAACTTTTACAGTCTGTTAACCTTTATACAGGTTTTGTTTTTTCATTATAAGTCCACTGTGACTGACCAGAAGAATCTAGTTTCTCTCTGAACTCAGTGTTATTTTTAAGATTGGTAAAGCCTGTACCTGGTGACTTAAGACTAACATGAATTGATATAGAAATACAGAAGCAACAGTTCTTAAATCTAGTATCAATTCATTCATATGCTACCACCTGAAAAATCTAATATGGTTACGAAATGATTTAGGAGACAGAAGAGGAACTGACTTGAGTAGGGACCTAGGAAGCGTTAGGTTAGTAACCTGATACTTCCTTTATTTCCCATGAGTTCATTTCCTGCCCATCATTTGAAAAGGTGACTTTTTAAGTAATACTTGGAAAAAGAGCAACAGAGAATCTAATTTGGTTTCTGACATCAAATATTGGGAAATTTTCCAAAACCATTTTTTTTTCCTTTGCTCACTGCTGAGGAACAGGGACAATAGCATCTTTTAAAGAAGATTTTCTTCTTTGTGGAATTGTGTTTTTTAAAATAGCAACAATAAAAATAAAAATAAGTCAATTGATTATACTTATGTTGTTATTGTTTGGTCTGTTCCACTGATCTACATCAATCACCACAGGCTACTTTTTAGCAGAACGATATGGTAAAATACATGTTCTTCTTCAATTTTGCCTTAGTTCGAAACTCTAAAAGCTTGTCTTACAACACTTTTTATACATTACCTCCTTGTCGCACTTCCCTACTTAATTTTTTCGTGTTTACATTGATTCTCAGAGCCTACACAACAAGATGCACTAAGTAAAGCCTGACAAAGAGAAGCCATTTTTTTCCACTTCTGAAGATTAGTAGGAATGTATTGAACAGATCTGCAATCAGTAGAGCCATATGGTGTGGGGCAGGAGGGGAAAGGAGGCAAGTTGTCAATGTGTGGGATGTGAAAAGAAGTAGGTGTCCTTCAGCATGTGCAATATGGACAAGCAGAGCGATGGTGCTATGGTGAAATGCTGTACTCCTGTTGCATCTTCTTTCTTCTAGGATTGATCTGTTGCTGTCTAAACAAGCAATTTCATAGTGTGAACGGACATAAGACGTACCTCAGTGATGTCTTAGATAAAGGCACCAAATACCTATTTTTTTCATATAAAAATGATCTACAAAGTAGAAAAGCTGTGTAAGTTTTTAAATGATGTTTTTCACAGACA